>NW_024062032.1:1845000-2012169 GCF_006381635.1 Hibiscus syriacus
ACCTTCATTTTCTATATTTTTTCATCATCATTTTTTTTCATTTTTTTATATTTTTTTCTTCAAGCATAATATTTCTTGACAGAATCTGATTTTATTGGGTTTCTCAGAATTTTTCCATCCATTTCTGCCAAGATCAACGCTCCTCCGGAAAAGGCCTTTTTTACAACATATGGCCCTTCCCAATTAGGCATCCATTTCCCATGGAAATCTTTATGTATAGGCAAGATCTTTTTCAGCACTAGATCACCCTCTTGGAATTCTCTTGGATGTACTTTCTTGTCATGAGACTTCATCATCCGTTTCTGATATATCTGTCCATGGAAAATAGCTCTCAATCTATTCTCATCAATAAGGTTCAACTGATCAAATCGAGCTTGAATCCATTCAGACTCATCCAATTTTACTTCTCTCAAGATTCGAAGTGATGGGATCTCAACTTCAATTGGTAAAACTGCTTCCATCCCATAGACTAAAGAAAAAGGTGTTACCCCAGTAGACGTTCGCACAATAGTTCGATATGCATATAAAGCAAAAGGTAACTTCTAGTGCCAATCTTTGTAGCTTTCAGTAGTCTTTGTAATGATTCTCTTGATGTTCTTATTTGCTGCTTCAATTGCCCTATTCCTCTTTGGGTGATATGCCACTGAGTTTGCATGTTTGATCTTAAACTGTGTACAAAGTTCAGTCATCATTTGTTGTTCAAGTTCAGAGCATTATCTGTAATGATTCTCTCTGGTAGCCCATATCAAAAAATTATTTCTTTCTTTATAAATTTTCAAACTGTAGTCCTCTTAATATTGGCATATGAAGCAGCTTCGACCCACTTGGTGAAATAGTCAATTACCACTAGGATGAAACAATGTCCATTTGATGCTTTCGGTGTGATTGCCCCAATAACGTCTATTCCCCGTCAAGGTGTTGTCATTACATGTAAAGGTGATGGAGGTACATGAATCTTATCTGCATATACCTGACATTTATGACATCTTCTTGCAAAATCAATGCAATCTGTGTGCATGGTAACCCAATAATATCCATATCTCATTTTTTTTCTAGTCATGGAAAGACCATTTGCATGTGTTCCACATATCCCACTGTGTACTTCCTCAATGATGCTTTTAACTTCACTCGTATTTACACACCTCAATAGCATTTGATCATTACTTCTTCTGTACAAAGTCTCGCCATCAAGAAAGTATCCAGCAGCCATTCTTCTCAAGGTTCTTTTATCAATCTCAGATGCATTTTTTGGATAGCTTTGATACTTGATATACTGCAAGTTATCATAATACCATGGTTTGCTATATGCCTCTTCTTCCACACTATAGCAATGTACAGGAGTTTTATATACTTGCATTTTGATCGACATCATATCAACTTTTTTAGTTGCTTGAAACATAGCAGCTAATGTAGACAAAGAATCTGCCATTTGATTTTCCTCTCGAGGGAGATAATTGAAGGTGACTCTCTCAAATTCTTTCACTAATTCGAGGGTAAAATTTTGGTATTCTAGCAATTTGGGATCTTTTGTTTCCCATCTCCTCGTAATTGATATACCACTAACGATGAATCTCCATATATCTTGAGAAATTTAATTTTTCTTTCTATGGATACCTTCAATCCCATGACACAAGCTTCATATTCTGCCATGTTATTGGTGCAAAAGAACTCCAGTCTGCTTGTAAAAGGATAATAAATATTTTCTAGAGAAATTAACACTACTCCAATTCCTCGTCCCAAGGTGTTGGACGCTCCATCAAAATAAAGCTTCCAGGATTCATCATTTGTTCTGACTTCTTCATTCATTGATATGCACAACAAATCTTCATTTGGAAAATTAAAACTCAGAGACTGATAATCCTTAGATACACGACTGGCCAAAAAATCAGCTATGACACTTTCTTTTATTGTTTTTTGGTTGACATATACAATATCAAACTCGGATAATAACATCTGCCATCTAGCCATTTTGTCTGTCAAAGCTGGTGATTCCATTAAAAACTTTAAAGGATCAAGTCTAGATATCAGTCAAGTGGTATGATATAACATATATTGTCTGAGTCTTCGAGTAGCCCACACCAAGGCACAACATAATTTTTGTATTGGCGGGTATCGAATTTCACAATCAGTAAATTTCTTACTTGGATAATAAATGGCTTTCTCTTTTCTTCCAGATTCATCATGCTGTCCCAGTACACATCCCATCGAATTTTCAAAGACTATCAAATAGAGAATAAAAGGTCTATCAGGCACTGGTCATACTAAAATGGGGGCATTGGATAAATATTTCTTAATAATATCCAAAGTTTCTTGACATTCATCAGTCCAGACTTCATGATTGTTCTTTCGAAGTATCTTGAACACTAGATCACATTTGTTAGTTAATTGAGAAATAAACCGAGATATATAATTTAATCTTCCCAAAAAGCCTCGAACTTCTTTCTTTGTATTGGGTGGTGGAAGATCTTGAATTGCTTTTACTTTATATGGATCAATATCAATTCATTTTTGGCTGACTAAAAATCCCAAAAGCTTCATTGATGTTACCCCAAAAAGTGCATTTAGCGGGATTGAGCTTTAATTGATACTTTCTCAATCTTTGGAAAAGCTTTCTCAGATTTTGAATATGTTCTTCTTTGGTTCGGGACTTGGTAATCATGTCATCCACATATAATTCAATCTCTTTTTGCATCATGTCATGAAACAGAGTTACCATTGCTCTCTGATACGTTGCCCCTGCATTTTTCAATCCAAATGGCATTACTTTATAACATAATGTGCCCCACATGGTTACAAATGTTTTTTCCATGTCCTCAGTGTTCATTTTTATCTGATTATACCCTGAAAAGCCATCCATGAATGAAAACCATGCATGTCCTGCAGTATTGTCCACCAATGTGTCTATGTGAGGTAATAGAAAGCTATCTTTCGGAATAGCTTTGTTAAGATCCCTATAATCCACACACATTTGGACTTTCCCATTCTTTTTTGGTACTGGGACAATGTTGGCTACCCATTCTGGGTATTTTGCTGCCTGTAGGAAGCCTGCATTAATCTGCTTCATCACTTCTTCTTTAATTTGCAACAACATTTCTGGCCTCATTCGTCTGAGCTTTTGTTGAACAGGTTTATACTCTGGACTGATTGGAAGTTTATAGACCACTATATTCGTACTCAAACCAGCCATATCTTGATAAGACCAGGCGAAGATATCTTTGAACTCTTGGAGAAGATCTATCAACTCTTGTTTTATCTTGGCTGACAAAGTAGTACCAATTTTCACTTCTTTCATTTCTTTATCGGTTCCCAGATTTACAGTCTCAATCTCTTCTTTATGAGGTAAAACTTGCTTGTCTTCTTTTTCTACCAATTTTAACAATTCGGTAGGAATATCACATTATATTTCCTCCTCACACTCATTGACTTCCTCCAAACATATGGGTCGCTCTAAATTTATCTCATGATTAAATTTAGGAATAATCAGGCTATTAACATTGTGACACCTGCAAGTTTAAGTCGGACATATTTCCGAAAGGATATAGTAAATTTATGAAATAAATATAAAGAATAAGAAATAATGAATGTAAAAAATGTATAAAATGTAAAGAATGATTTCCTTTTGAGAATTTTAAGAAAACTTCTTATATTCAATAATAAGTGAACTTAGCAACTGCCTTTACAAGATAACAAAAACTTTTTATATTCTTGGGCTAAAACATAAAGATTAGTTCTGAGCAATACTCTGTGTTAATACTAAAAACTACAGGGAGATCTTCAGCAGTCCAATTGTTGAGTGTTTCACCAGGAAGACAAGGGCGAATTCCAGTCAAGTATTTGCCAGTCTTGTGGTCATCTGTGATCATGTTGATAAATAATCCTCTCATAGCTTTTTCAACCATGCTTTGATCTTTTGTCAAATTTTATTCTTTGAGAGCATCAACAAGCTATTTTTCTACATTAACCATTCCTCTGGATTTAAATGTGGACTTCAAAGGAGGGTAAGACATTTGTTCCCAAGGAATTTATTCTCCCTTCAATCTTGCCCTTCTATTTTCACCTCTTCTTTTCATCTCTTTGTTCCTTTGCTGCAAATTAGGCTTAAATCCAAGCCCAAAATGATCTTTCTTCATCTTCATACTTACAGGAATTGAACTCCCCTGAAGATTATTTCCCAAACCTTTTCCGGTTTTAGCTCCGATGCTTAAGGTCTGTTGTACAATCATTTTGGTGCAATCAGACAATCTGGGATGTGGAATTTTGTTTCCCTCAGCAATAAAGGTTGAATTAACAAATTCCAAAGCTCGGAAAGAGCATTCGAGAGCATCATCATTGATTTCAATATACAGAGCATCATTCGTTACAGAGTCAATGATTTCTTCCTTAGCTCCTACACATATCACTTGACCGTCAACAACGAACTTCAGTTTCTGATGCAATGAAGAAGGAACAGCTCCTGCAGAATGAATCCATGGCCTACCTAACAAACAATTATATGTAGGGTGTATATCCATAACCACAAAGTCAATATTATACATGACTGGTCTGATAAACAGTGATATTTCCATTTTCCCAAGCACCTCCTTTTGAGTTCCATCAAAAGCTCGTACTACATTCTGATAACTTTTCATGTATGATTTATCCACCGGCATTCTTTGAAGTGTAACCAGAGGCATCAAGTTAAGAGCAGATCCATTGTCAATCAATACTCCTGGCAAAACATGGCCATGACAATGTGTGGTAATATACAAAGCTTTCATTGATCCCATTCCGCCCTCAGGTATTTCATCATCAGTGAACGTTATATAATTATCAGCAGCTATGTACCCCACAATTCTGTCAAGCTTTTTGAGAGATATATCTTCATGAATAAATGTCTGATTAAGTATTTTCATCAAGGCATTTCTGTGTACTTCTGAATTCATCAACAAATCAAGAATTGAAATTCGTGCTTGTTGTTTATATAGCTATTCAACCACACTATACTCGCTATGTTTCAGAAATTTAAAAAAATCTTGCGTTTGTTTTTCTGTTGCGGGCTCATTGACTGTTGGCAAGGGATTCATCATCAAATACCTTTTGAGGTATCACTGTAGCTTTTCCTTTTGCCTTTGCCTATTCTGATGCATTTGATGACTCGGGAGAACAACATCTCCCACTTCTTGTAAAGAATCCGACTTCACTCATTGATTCAGACGTCAAATCCACACTCTGTACTTTCTCTTCTGCTTTTTCTAGAGAAACATATACTCCTACCATTAAAACATTGGTTATAATTCCAAGGTACCTTGCGGGTATCCTTATATGGAAATGGTAATAGAGTTGTGATAACTACTTTCGATTTTGTTGGAGCATGATTCGCTGTAGATAATTTCACAGTGATGATCACGGGATCACTTGTTCTCTGTTTAGGCATAGAATCTTCTGATGTGCAAACGTCATCTTCTCTTTTTCTTGGTTCTTCTTCAAAAAACTCCATCTCTTTGTTATTCATCAGTTTTTGCATTAAATCCTTGAATTTAGGGCATAATTGAATTTTATGTCTTTTTTCTTGATGATATTCGCAATAATTCTCGTCTTCATCATGCTTTGGTTTGAATTGTTGTTGAATTATACAAGATAGGGAGAGTTGTTGAAATATCCACCCAAAGGGAGATTTAATCTCAGAAACGTCAGTTTTTGCTTTCCTTCCATTCTCTTCCTGAATCGCATTCATGTTTTTGTCATTATGATTTGGCAGCGGATGATTTGATGTAGTTGGTGAATTGAATTCCAGCTTTCCAGTATTAATCAAATTCTGGACCACCCTTTTGAATGCCAAACAGTTTTCAATGGAGTGACCCGTAATTCCGTCATGATAAACACAGTGTGCTTTCATATCATACCATGGAGGGAATGGTGGTTGCATGGGAATCAAAGGATAGGGCCTTATGACATCTGCCTTTAATAGCGAATCACAGATCTCAGCATAGGGTATTGGTAATGGTACAAAAGAAGGCCTCTCATTTTCCCTTCGAGATCCTCTAGATTCCATTTGATTAGTGTTTGTTTCTTCCTTCTTAATCCTTGGCTGGGTTATCGTAACACTTTTCGAGGTATTCTTGTTGTAAGAATTCACATTGTTAACTTCGTTCTCCTTTTTTCGGTACATGGGTCTTTTGGAACTATACCCCTCATTTGATTCAATTTTTCCACTCTTCATGACATTTTCAATGAGTCCTCCATAAATGACCAGATCTGCAAAATTTCTGGTTGTGTTCCCCATTAAATGACTTAAATAGGGAGCCTTTAAAGTGTGGACGAACATCACTGTGGCTTCTTTTTTCGATAAAGGTGGCTGAACTTGGGCCGCTGTGTCACGCCATCTCTGGGCGTACTGTCTGAATGTTTCACTGTTCTTTTTATCCAAATTTTGGAGAGTCCATCTATCAGGGACCATATCTGTCATATAGCGGTACTGCTCTAGGAACGCCTTTGCCAGATCTTTCCATGATCTAATGTTGGCTTTGGTCAGTTGAGTATACCACTTTAAGGTTGGTCCTATCAAACTATCCTGAAAATAATGAATGAACAATTTCTCATCTTTCACATGACCTGCCATTCTACGGCAAAACATGGTAATATGGGACGAAGGGCATGTAGTACCGTCATATTTTTCAAATTCAGGAACTTTGAATTTGATGGGGAGGATTAAGTCCGGGACTAAGCTCAATTCATTAGCGTCAAACCCATAGAATGATTCAGTGACTTCTACGAATTTTATTCGTTCCTCTAAGCTCTTGATCTGTCTGGTCAATTCTTCATTTACTTTTTCTTTTTCATTCATCTCATTCAAATATGGGATTAGATGCTCAGCATTAAAATCTCCTACTTTCACACCTGATATAAGTAGATTTTTGCTTGAAGACGCAAGATCCACTTGTTGATTTTCATGTGGTTTGGTTTCTTGAAGTGTTGAAGTGCGAGCATGGATTTGCACAGGTGTGATACAAAAATGATAAACCAGTTTCGGCGTGAAATCTAAAGGATACATAGGTTCTTGGTCGAAAGGTAAATGATTTTCATGCATTTTTTCAATGGTAGCTTGCTTTATGAGCATTTCTTCTATTTTCTGCATTATATTGTCTTGTGAATTTGCAATGTTGGATTCAATCTTTTCTAACTTCATTCTCATTTCTGCTTGTTCTTTATTATGTTGTTCCTCAAGACGTTGTATTTTATCCTCCATGATTTTCTTAGTAGCTTGTCTAGTACCGTATTGATGTTGAATTTCTCGTTTGGCCAGAATAACTGCTATCGAAAATCCTTTTGATATTATTATTATTATTTTATTTAATGAATGTTTATTTTAATGTAAAATAAAAACTATAACAAAAATAATGCAATGAATAATGAATGTGTACAAAATGAATGTGTGCAAAAAGAATGTATGCAAAAGGTATTGATCCCAAAAAGTCAACTGTCATAGAACAACTTACATCGGCATACAAAAGTTTCTTTATAATAGTTCATAACTACAGATACGACATAGCTTTCCTATTAAGTTCTATGATTTTTTTCATCAGCCATGACACCTTCTCTCATTTGTACGATGGCCTCGAATACCATACTGCTTCTTTCTTCATTTCTTTCTTCATGGAAATCAGTAGATTTTTGCCATTGTTCATTAGTTCTCTCGAGAGTCTGCTCTAATTCAGTGATTCTGATTTGACAACTATGCATAGTTTTTTCAAGATCTTGGATTCGTCTTCGTAGTGAAGCATTCTCCTCATAACTCTCTTTAAGATCACTAGGTCCCAGATGAACCTTCTCTTGGAATAATGATTCCTCAAGTTGCAAGATGTAAGTATTAAACTCTGAGTTTTTGTTTATAGAATGATCCAGATCCTCTTCAAGTTTTGTTCATGCTTCTTGTGCTCTTTGATTAAGCTTATGGATTTGCACATTCTTGTTTCTACATCGTTACATCCAAGTGCTGGCCATTTCTTTCTCTACTTCAAGTCTGGTGTTGAAATTCTTCCTCTTCAATCCTTTGGCCCCTAACTTCAAGTTCATCAATCATATTGTTCATTTCAGATTCAAATCCCTTGAACATGGTGTTTTTTTCAACCTCAAACCCCTCAAGCATGCCATTCTTTATCTCTTCTAATTCGTTGGCTCGATCCCTTTCTCTATGCGTTTCATTCATGATCTCGCGGCTTTCAGCTTTGTGCTTTATAATTTGCTCCCTTCTGTCAACCTCAAAATCCTCCATTTTCTGCTTTACGTTCTCAAGGCTTTTGAGTAAACGACTATTCTTTCCTTTCAAATCTTCAACGCGGCATTTCTCAATGTTCAATTCTTTGGGCATCTGTACTATTTCTCTGCTCACTCCTGATGCTTTTCAGGATTTGTGTAGTTCATAGTAATTCTTCTTTAACGTTCTAAACTCCCTATCAACTTTTTCTTTGTTTTCTCTCAGCATTGCACATTGTGTTGAATAAAAGTCAACATCGACGTCCACTATAGCTTTATCTTGTCTCAATTGTTATAACTCTTTCGACCAACCTTCTCTTTCTGCTTTAAACTCAGTTCTTAAGATTTCAATCTCTGATGGAACTGCCCGAATGTGATCTTCCATAGAGATATCCTCATTTTTGTCTAGTTGAGGAATATTTTCGTTTTTCCTGACAGGCCTCCATTCCTCATAATCAGGAGTTAACATTACTTTTGCTGCTTTGGCTCGAATATAGAAAGTTGTTTTCCAAGCCGTAACAACATCCATGATGTTTCTTTTGTAATTTTTTCTATGAAATGCGAACTCAGACGAAAGTAATCCAGCAGTAACAGGAACAAATTGACGACCCTCGTACTGCCTTATAACTATAAGTGGTGCGTATCCAATTCCTCCCCATAAACCGAGCAGCATCACCCAGTTGTAATCACCACATTTGTAAAAGAATTCCCGTTGAATTTTCCATGGGGCATGCCAAACGATATCGTCACTTTGTATATTTCGAAGGGCATTGATCCATATATCTTTTGTGACTTCTTTCAGCCATTTTTGCTCTAGAAACTCTTTCAACGGTGAGTAATCCATACTAAAGCGATGGTATGAAACCTTTTATGTCCTCCAAAAATGGCTACGGATCCATACATATAACAATGGTGCACATCCTAAAAATCATCAACCTCCTAGCCTTCTGCAAGCGCTTAATGATCGAAAAGTCTCTGCTAAAATTGCAGAAGTAGGATTGATCTTTTTTGGTAGCTGCTCGAACAAATCTACTATTGCAGCCTCGATGTATCCCAATGCTTTCAGGAAGATGACCATACCATATATACCCAGAGCAAAAAGATCAAATCGTACTTTATCATCTGGATGACTCTGAATAATTTCTTTGATGTTGGTCCAAGCAATGCCTTCGCCTTCGCCCTTTTGTTTCCTGCGGGATACCACCCATTCCTCTTGTACTCCTATAATCTTTGCTAATTTAACTTGGAAAGGTTGAGTTTTAACTGACCTTGAATAAATTCGATTCTCCAAAGCCCCTTCTATATGTAGCAAAGTTGTGTACTCTTCAATAGTAGGAACCAAATCCTCCTTATTGAAAGTGAAGCAATTATAATCGGGATTCCAGAATTGAATTAGGGCTCGAAGAAAGTCATCATCAACTTCAACATAGAGCAAATATGGGATGTCCCCATAAGACTGGTATAACTGCAGCTTTCTATTTGAATCCCAACTCTCCCAAATGCCTAGCAAATCTTGCATATAATTTCTTTTTAGCAAAACCAGAGCATAACTTGCTAACTCGGGTACATAATCATCCTGCAGACTGTCTCCCCCTTGTCTCTGTAAGTACTCAGCCCACTGTCTTACTTCTGAGTTTGGAACTATTTGATCTGAACACTTTTTTATCCTTAGATGAAGGTTTTCCAATGAGACGATTAACTCGAAGATCAATACCTTTTATCTTGTATGATGCTTTGCAAAAATCAAAAATAAAAGAACATACAAAAAGAAATGAATTAGATCACATAATAAAGAATTTTTTTTTAATAATAATGTCTACCTAAATATCTCTGTTTAAACATGCTCTCTACATACTTTAAATAATTTAACTTCACATGCAATTTATTCAACAAGAAAATAAATAAATAAATTAAAAGGAAAAAGTTAGAATTTATTTCTCCTTTGTGTACACCTATTTTGGACAAAATTTCGGCATGACTTCAGATCGGAAGAGTTTATAGGGTTTATTATATGCAGAGTTCCAGTTCTAAGAGTAAAGGTACCCAAATTGTCCTTGTTGGTGCCCCCTTAGGCAGCCAACCCTCAATCCTAGTCCATCACAGACTAAAGTGGATTGAGTACAATTCGAGGGGATACACTTCTCTTATGCCTGACACGGAGAATAAATTCTCACGAAGACATAGAGAATATGAACCCCAAAAGCTACTTGCTAGGTCTGACACAGAGAATAAATTCTCACGAAGACGTCGCTTTCACTCCCACTTAAAAGGGACAAGCTTGATTATAAAACTTATGTTATGCAATACAAGTGTTATGTGTGAGGAGAAATGTTCAAACCTCTGACAGACAAATAAATAATGAAATTTAATACTTGAAAATAAAATAAAACATTAAATAATATATATAAATATTATGAAAATAATAAGTATATATAAAAAATTTTGAAAAGAAAGGTTTATAAATTTAATATATGAATTTTTAATTTTTAATTAATAGAGACAATTTATAATTGTTTTTAAAGCTTGACTAGATCCCCAGTGGATTCGCCAAGCTGTCGTAACAAGTTTTCTCCCGGGCACGAAAAATTTACTTTTACTTGGCGGGAAAATTTAAAATGAATAAATAAATTCTTTTTATAAAATAATATTTTGGGAGTCGCCATTGACCTTTTTGGGTTAGGTAGGTCAAATACATAAAAATAATCTTTTAAAATAGTTTTGAATAAAACATAAGATCTGCTTGTAACAAAAAAGTTTTAGTAAAAAAGGATTCGTGGTCGATTACGTTTAGGGAAGGATTCCCACCCCTAAAACGCCCAAAATCGGTACTTTATTAATTATAAATTGTCTCTATTATCAGAAATTTAAAAATTCAAAGATATATTTAATTTATAATCTTGTTATTTCAAATTTATAATTTTATGAAAATATATTAATTTAAATATAAAATAAGATATTTATTTATTTAGAAATATCAGAAAATGTCTTCTAGGTGCTTTAAGACAACTCCTTTCTTAATATTAAAATATAAATAAATATTAATAAAACATTTATCTTAAAATAATTAAAATATATATAATTTATAAAAGTAATATATTTAATTATTTAAAATATCAGAAAATGGACATCCAGTTGCTTTAAGACTACCATTTCTTAATATTGAAAAATAAATATTAAAATATGATTAAAATGATTTAAAAGTAATTTATTTAATTTATAAATAGGATTTTAATAAAATAAATAGATAAATATTATTTATATATATATATATATATATTTACATGACTAAATAATAATAATAATAATTAAATATATGAACATATAAAATTAAAATATTTACAAACAATAACTAATTAATATTAAATATAAAAAGTAATAAGACTTATAATTAAATAAAGGTATTAAAATTAAAAGCTAAATTATAACATTTTAAAAATAGATACCTAATTTATAAATAACTATTTAACATTTCAGTGACTAAACATGCAATTTTCCTATTTTTAATTTAGGGACTAAATTAAATATATATAAAATTCAAACATCAAATTAAAACAAATTAAAACATGTTGTTTATGATTAAAATAATAATTATTAAAATCATAATGGCTAATTCAGTTATTTTAGCTAAAATATATATAATTATGTAAAAGACTAAATTATAAAGAAAATAAAATTCATAAACCGAATTAAAACATTCGTAATTTAAAACCACTGACTAAAATATAAAATTTATGAACTTAAAATGGCTGCGGAAAAGGTTTTACCCTTATCAAATTACACAAAGGCCCCTCCCCATAACGACGTCGTTCGGGGAAGGGTATTTAACCTTGAATCGAATGGCCTTAAGGTCATTTTCTTTTCTTTTCTTCTTCCTCTCTTCCTCTCTAACTGAGAGAGTTTTTAAAACTCTCTCGCTTCTCTCTAGCTTCCTTCACCGGAGGGAAGCCGGTCACCGGCTGGCAATCGTCTGTCGCCGCCAATCCCATCGCCGGCCACCGTATCTGGTGGCCAAAAATTACAAAACCCACCCTAAATCGAAGCCTCTATTTTTCTATACTCAAATCTAAAGTTATTTTGGCCTGAAATCTTACCAAAACGCGTAGATCTACCTCCGACGTTTCGGTTTCAACAGCGTAGGGAGGCTCCAACGAGGTAAATCTCTTGAATTTTCTCTGTTTTTAGCTTGTTGCTGTATGTGGGTATTTGTTTATTGTTCTCTATTTTTTTCTTGGTTTCTGGTTGCTTGTTGTTGGTTTCGGATTCTTCATCTCTCCCCTCTCTTTGTAGGTTCGGTGGTGGCCTTATAGGTCACCACAAGGCTCTCGTCGGACCGGATAATAGAGTAGCTTTCGGTGAGTCACCGAGCTATGTGGTGACTCACCCCAATAGCTGCGACGTGTGGGGTAGCTGGCTATTCTGGAAAGCTCGGCGAATGTGGAGTCGGCGGTTGCGTGATCCCTAGGGTTGTCATAACCCTAGGGTTACTTTTGGAAGCCTCAGGATCGTTGGATAATAGTCAGATCCAACGGCTGTGATTTGATGGCGGCTGGGATCTAAGATCAAACCTTAAATTTTTTAGGGTTTTTATTAGGCTGGTCTGGGTTGGTTCTTGTAATTGGGCCGGTCCAATTTTTGGGTTTGCAATGATATTTGTAATTATTTAATAATAATAAAAAAAAGAAATTAAATAATAATAATATACTTAATAATAATATAAAAAAATAAATGGGTAAAAAATTAGTATCTCCATAGGGCATCGATGTTATTGGGGCAATTTCACTAAAGGCTTCAAATAAACATCGTTTCATCTTAGTGGCCATTGATTTCTTCACCAAATGGGTCGAAGCTGCCTCATATGCTAATGTCACAAAAAGAGAAGTCTGTAGATTCCTAAAAAGAGAAATCATTTGTAGATATGGAATACTAGAAATGATCATTATGGATAATGCATTGAATCTAAACAATGGCCTAATGAAGTCTGCACGAAATTCAAGATCAAACATCACAACTCGACTCCTTATCGTCCAAAAATGAATGGGGCCGTGGAAGCAGCAAATAAAAATTTCAAAAAGATCATAACAAAAACAACCGAAACATATAGAGACTAGCATGAGAAATTACCTTTTGTGTTGCTTGCTTATAGTACGTCCGTTCGTACATCTACTGGGGCAACACCATTCTCTCTGGTATATGGGATGGAAGCAGTTTTTCTTGCTGAGGTAGAAATATCCTCTCTGAGAGTATTGATGGAGTTGAAACTAAAAGAGGTCGATTGGGTACAAAATAGGTTTGATCAGTTGAATTTGATTGACGAGAAAAGGCTGAGAGCTTTCTGGCATGGCCATATATACCAAAAAGGATGATACGAGCTTATGACAAGAAGGTCAGACATCGAGAATTTCATGAAGGTGATTTAGTGCTAAAAACGATCCTCCCTATGCAAAAAAACTTTCAAGGGAAGTGGATGCCAAACTGGGAAGGTCCCTATGTTGTGAAAAAGGCCATCTCAAGAGCAGCTTTGCTTTTGATAGAAATAGATGGAGAAGGGTTGCCTAATCCTGTGAATTCTGATTCAGTCAAGCGATAATACACTTGAAGAAGAAAAAGAAAAAAAAGGAAAAGGAAAAAATAAGGAAAAAATAAGAAAAATAAAAATAATAAATAAAGAAGGGTTCAAGATGAAAATCCAAAATGGGCGTCTTGAAACCAAAAGATGATCGAGTTGAAAATCCATAATGGACGGCTTGAATGTTCAAGATTTGAAATGGCAGATTCCCTCGGAAGCCTAACAGTTAAGGGAGAGATTCTCATACTCATACATCCTTAGTACGATTTGAATATTCGAGACACATGTTAACTTTTAGGAAAGATTTGGGGTGAGGAAATAGAAGGACTCAACACTTGATGTACACTGTATTTGTCATTTATTATTCATGTAATGTTTACATGTTTCTTGTCCCAAAATATTGTACTTTCTCATTACCGCTTTTCAATGAAACTTTACAAAAAAAATTTATTATCCCTGTATATACTAACCAAAATACTGATCAACATCAATACCGACTATTATGCCTTACTCTGAAAAGTGTCAGAGTATGGGAATTTCAAAACAGGTATTTTCTAGAAAGCACATGCAATGATACGCTTCCCTAAATCATTAACCAGATCATTGAAAAATGATGATCTAAATCAAAGAAATCTCGCGTATTCATTTCAAAGAACATAAGATGTCCCAAATGGCAGGATCGAGTTATGCATAACCATTTAAATATGCATGCCAACTTACATTTAGATCATCTTTAGGGCATATTGCAAACATGAAATCATAGAAAATGAGCCTGTTTTAAATAGGATCTTCAAGACCTATCTCATTATTGAGGTAATGAATCAATCCTCATCAACTATGACCAGATCTCCTCAATACATAGGAGTAGTGTCATCCTCAGATAACTAGACTTCCTCATCACGTAGGAACCGTGTTCTCTCCAATTTATCCTTAAAGACGGCTAAAAGTCCTCATCATGTAGGAACAATATCGTCCACCGACCATATCTTCTCAACATATAGGAGCAGCATCATCCTCAGATAATCAGAGTTCGTCATCACGTAGGAACTGTGTTGTCTCAAATTTATCGCTAAAGACGGCTAAACGTCCTCATCAAGTAAGAACAATGTCGTCCACCGACCAGATCTCCTCAACACGTAGGAGCAACATCATCCTCATATAACTAGACTTACTCATCATGTAGGAACTGTTTTGTCTCCAATTTATCCCTAAAGATGGTTAGACATCCTCATCAGGTAGGAACAATGTCGTCCAATGACCAGATTTCTTCAATATGTAGGAGCAGGGTAATCCTCAGATAACCAAACTTCCTCATCACGTAGGAACCGTGTTGTCTCTAATTTATCCCTAAAGATGACTAAACGTCCTCATCACATAGGAACAATGTTGTCCACCGACCAAATCTCCTCAACGTGTAGGAGCAGCGTCATCCTCAGATAATCATACTTCCTCATCACGTAGGAACCGTGTTATCTCCAAAGTATCCCTAAAGACGACTAAAATTTCTCATCACATAGGAACAATGTTGTCCAACGACCAGATATCCTCAACACGTATGAGCAGCGTCATCCTCATACAGTTAGACTTCCTCAACGCATAAGAACCGTGTTGTTTCCAAAATCATCTCCATTGACCCGATTTTCTCAACGAGAAGGAAAAAACATCTACAACAAACAATCAAGCTTCAAAGGGAAGAAGAAAATTGGACAAAAACTTGTTGTCTTTGCCCTATTCTTGTTAACATAAGAATATGCAAAGAGAGGCAGCTGTATACACCCATTTTTGTCTGGATTTTAAATTATTATTATTATTATTATTATTATTATATTTTACATTTTTTGTAGGCCCAAATGGAGCTCAAAGATACAAGCCCAACATCCCAAGGCATAACCAACTAAACCTACCCGGTTTTGGCCCAAGATTGGAGCCCACCAGAAACCAACCAAGTACAAAGACCCAAGAAGACCCAACCAAGCCCACCCAGGTTTGACCCTAATATAGCCCAATTACGAGACCCAAAGCCTAAGATCTGACCCGACCTGATTATACCAAAACCCTAAACACACAAGGGTTTTTGGTAACTCTTCAAGCATCACCCAACATCAGCCATTAGATATGGACCCATCTAACAGTCCAGATCACTTGAAGCTAGAGTTTTCATCTACACCCTTTAGCTGCCAACTTGTTCAGCCATTGGATCTATTTAGATCCAACGGTCCAGGTGACAAATAGGGCTTGGAACCCTAATTACTCTTCACTACCATCGTCGTTACCTAGGCAATCTCCCATTACCACCATTGTTGCTCCTGCTAGATCCATTTCAGCTGGTCGCGTGCACCAAATCAGTCAACAATCAAGCAAATCAAGTCAAAAACCCCAATAAAAAAATGAGAACAAATCTAAAGTGAAATCCCAAGGTAATCATATCTTATCCTCTCGAAAACAACATAGATATCACTAAGTCCATATGCAAGATAAAAAGAGAGGAGAAAGAAGAGAATGGGAGATTTTTCGAGAAAAAAACTGAGAACAACCAGAAAAAAGAGAAAACAAAATGAATTTGAAAGGAAGGAAAAAAACTTACCTTGTAGAGAGATCTAACCATCAATGATCTCATCGGGACTAGGAAATACCATCATCGAAGGTAAAACCTTTTCCTTTTCTAAGGTCTGTTAGGGTTTAGAGTAGGGTTGAATTTTTTATGGGTTTAGGTATTTTAGTGGTATGGTTTCATAGGAGAAATAGAGACAAGGAGTAAAAAAGGGGAGCTTTTGATACATTTTTTACTCCCCGTGGCCACCGATCTACGGTGGTCGGGGACTTGAAGTTTCCTTTATCGATCGAGGATGGGGAGAAAGAGACAGAGGAGAATAGAGAATTTGAGAGCTTTTTTTTCTCTGATTTTGAAAAGAGAGTGTGAAATCGAGCAAATGAAGAGTCTGGCCAATTTTGGCATGTAGTTTGGCCTTATATCCAAGGCCTCAAACGACATCGTTTGGGAAAAGAGGTAGGATAACACTTTAGCGTGTAGGTAAACTCCACTTTGGGGCCTTCTTGTTTTGTAATATTCTATTCTAGTAACTAATAAAGCTTTATTTTCTATCATTTTGGGTTCATTATTTATGTAATGTTCATTTTGGTCACCTTTACTGTTTATTATGTATTTTCACTGATATTAGACATTGTCCTCTTTATTTATAGAATTTACGTTCTAATCAATGTCTTCGTTTTTAGGTTAAATGTTAAATCATGCCTGTTTGTTTTCTTTTCATTATTTTTTAGTCCTTTATTTTACTGTACGAAAATGATAATTTATGCATCAGGTCCTTAATGTTAGTCCTGTATGTAATTTAGGCCTCAATCAAATCTAGTTTAATCTATTTTCATTTTTAAACCTTGTTATGTTAGTTGAGTTTGTTTTAGACCTATTTTAAAATTATACATGCACTTTTTTAGTACTTAATATTCTATTTTTAGGACCTTGTCTTCATGCCATGTGTGTACATATTATTTAATGGATCTTTTATTATTATGGCAATCTTTAATTAATTTATGGCGTAGTTGTTAAACCTATATACTTTTAATTTGCTTGATATCGGTAATTTCCTTTCTATGTATATTACTCGAATATTTTCAAGAACTTTATTTGTAGAGCGGGCGTGGAAATCACCACTTGATCGAAGTGATATAATACTATACGACGTTATGAACTTGAAATCAAGTGCCTTTTTATGTATTTATTGAAATCCTAGTTTTTTATTCTTTTATTCTTTATAATGTTTTATGTTATTTCAATTTTTTTTTTACTTTCATGTGGTTATATTTAATGTTGGTATTAATGATGTATGTTTTGGGAAAATGAGTCATATTTTGTTTTGTGCAAAGTTTCAATATTAATTTAAATTTTATATATATAATTCAAAGATAAAATGTTCTTTACAGATAAGAAATAGGTAAGACAGCTTTCCCGATGGAGGATTGCGAATCTCCAGATTTCTTATCAAGTTAAAGAATTTTCTTTAATTAATAAATTCAGAATAAATTAATTAATAGTCAATAAATAGATCATGATTTAACTTTTTATTCGAATTTTATAAATTCCACCATTTACGACAATGTGTAAACGACTTAGTACCAATTTTGTGGGCATCGTGGGGGTGCTTATCCTTCCCCACTCGTAATCGACTCACGAACCCGTTAAATTGGATTTCTGCTAAACGCAGACCAATCTTTGTCTTTTAAATTATTTTTCTGAATTGTTTGAAAGATGTTTTTAGGTATTCGACCCACCTAACCCAAAGGTCGAAGGCGACTCCCATCCAAATTAATTCAAAAACTCAAGTTTTTAAAATAAAGTCATAATTGTTTTTAAACTTAATTGTTTTAAAAAACTGGTTATGACACACTTCAAAAAACAAAACACAATAAAATAAATAAAGTCATTGAATTGGTGTTTTCTCATCTTCATTGACAATAGTCGGTTCGATACAATTTTTATCTTTGCTTTAGTGAGATCGGCTTGACACAGCTTGAGGGCAACTCACAAAGTGTATGAAAACAAGTTGTGGTGGGGTCTCATGCTTGTACATGATTGTACTTGATATATATCATGATGGAATAAGGCATCGATTTTAAGAGTTTTGATTTTTATGAAATATAGCACATGATTGTGCTTAATGTATAATTTTATGCCTTGGCAAACCAAAAGAACTCTTGTAGGAGTTTTCTAAATTCATTAAGCATAGCCTAGATACAATCACGCACACACACTGACAAAGAGTCCTGACCTAGGGAAAGGTACTTGACTTCTCGTTCAACCTAGTATGTTGAGGCCAAATTTGTTGCTAAGGGCTGAAATTTTAAACCACATGGTTTTCCTGATTTAGACTTTGCCATAGCATTTCATTTTTCTATTGCTCATTATCCATTGCTTGAGGACAAGCAATAGCTTAAGTTTGGGAGTGTGATAACTCCGTAAAAAGTAAAAATTTTAGGTCTTTTTACTTAAGTTATTGATTGTCTAAAAGCCTTTGACATAGAATTTTAGTATATAGATGCATTTAGGACATATTTACATGTGGTGGATAAGTTTTGCCAATATAAAGTTTATTTGACTAAACTGACGCTACTAAGGAGAAGGGTTGTTTGTTGGTTGTGATGATGCAGGAAATGACTGAGGAATAATTTATTTGCCAAGACAAATTAATTTGCTAGGGCCAGTGGAACAGAAGACGATGATAATGAGGAACAAATTTTCTTGCCAAGGCGAGTTTTATCTCGCCATTCTAATGCGGTACGAGACAAAAATTGTTGATGTCACATTGCCAATTGTCCAATGCACCTCACGTGAACCTCTGTCCCTGCTAAGGATTTGGGACCACAACCAGTTGTTATTTTATTCACACAATTGGTGTGAAATTTAGGGGTATTTAGGGAAATTTTAAAGGCATTAAACCCTAAAAATTCCCACTATAAGTGTCACAATATACCCTCGAAAATAAGAGGAGGAGAGGAGAAACAATACCCTAAAAAAGGCTTGGAGAAAGGAGACTACATCACCTATTTTCCATCATCCCCCTATTGTCTTTCCTTGATGCCCTCCATAGCTAGGCTTCGTCGAAGCAGCGGCTAGGCCCTCGAGAGACGCTGGTGCACTAGAGCAATCATGGTGGTTGTTTAATGTCATGGTAGAGCTCTGTTCTGGGAGTTTTTCTTCCATTGTTCTTCATTTTCTATTTTTCTATGGGCTTGTACTTAATGAGTATTTTTGGGATAATGTTAACCACACCATAAACTATTTTATTTAGTGTTGGAAACGTTTGGAAGATGTTTTATTTTACTGTTAATGAAAGATTAAGTATGTTTTTGTTAAGTGTTGTTTTGTTCAATGTTTTAATCTTTTGCCTTGACATTGTAAGAGCTTTTGAGATATTGTTTGGTGCCACGATAAAACATTTCTAGTCTTTGTAAGAGATCTTGAGAGATTGCCATTTTTCTAGGAGTTGATACTTAATATCGAGAGAGTTAGGTTAGATCTACGTGAACAAGGGAACTAATCCGGGATTGTGAGGATATAATCCGCCTTAGAGATAAGGAGAGGATTTCACAAGACTAAGAGGGATAGATGCTTGAGTAGATCGACTAGTGCTATAGTTTACCTAAGGAGTATTACCGTAACAACAATTTGACAAAAAAATGGTTGTAGTTGACGCTGAGTAGTATTGTCGTAGCAATAGTTTTCCAGGTTTCGTGCTAGAGATACTCTATGAACACTTTAGTAAATCTTGTTGGGCAACATAGGCATAGCATACTAGATCATCCTAGCCATAGAATAATTTCTCGCCGTAGAAAATCCAACCCAAGTGCTCCATTAGAAGTATGATTCTGTGAGGTTGCCAATCTATTTATAAAGTTTTGACAACTTTAGCCTTAGAAACTTTTGTTTATTTATTATCGCATATTTTCTTGCCACGACTAAATTTATCTGCTTACTTCACTTCACACTTTTCTTGTCTCGGCAAACTTTTTTCATCTTTTCATACTATTTGCCACTGCATATTTTCGATGTTTATATCATTATACTTAGATACTTAGGATTAGTTAGTGACACCTATTCCTAGCTGTAGCAATCTTTCAAAAGCCCTCCAATCCCCATGGAGACGATACTCACTCACTACTATATTACTTGCATCGATTGTGTATACTTGCACAGATTTACGTGCCACAACACACATATTTACACGCTATCACATACCAATAAAATTAGGGACCATTTACCCTTAATAAATTGGTGACTAAAGTCAGTCATACCGAATGTCACACCCCAAAATCGAGGTTAATATTTTAATCTTGATGATTCAGAATTTTTATTAGATTTATTTTTAATTTTGATACTAAATTGAATAAATATAACTTTTAGAATACTTCCTAAAAATCTTAGAAATTTTAAAGACAATTTTATAAAATTTAAAACCTTTTGAGACTCTTTCTAGGATTAATGCTCATTATATGAGGTTTTAGGTTTATTATTAGAGGGAGGGAGGGAGGGAGGGAGGGAGAGGGAGAGAAATCATATTTTCAAACACCAATTCAATGATTCTTTCAACTCTGCCGTTTTAATTGTGTGCTTGTCTTACAGTGCTATAATCGTTTTAATTATGTTTAATAATTTGTTTGTCCTCATATCTTGATCTCATTGAGCTCTATAACACACCTCTTTATTTTTCTCATTTCAAATATTTCAAGACTTTAAGATCGGATCGACATCTCGGAGATCAAAATCATGATTTTTAATTTACTTTTTATTAAATGATTTTCTATGAATATGATAAAAGTTGAATAACTTATTTGAAAATATGATTTTATGATGGTCGTAACGTCTAGGTTGAGTTTAGGGGAGAGTTCAAAATGTAATCCCTAGACCCATCCTAGACATTACGACCAAATCTCGAAGATTACATTGATCAACTAAGTGATCCAGAAATAAAAAATTTTAACTATCATAAAATCAGATTTTCAAATAAGTTATTCAACTTTTATAATGTTAACAAAAAATAAATTAATAAAAAGTAAATTAAATATCTAGATGTCGATCCGATCCTAATGTCCTGAAATATTTGAAATGGGAAAAATAAAGGAGGTGAGTTATAGAGCTCAGTGCAATCAAAATGTGTGGACAAACAAAAATATTTAGAAAATTCAAACGAGCATAGACAACATCCGCTAAGTTTCACAAGAAGTGTTCCCCAGAACCCTTAATCAACCGAACGCCAAACAGGATGCGACGAATCGCATAAACATAAGTGGTGCCCGTTAAAATTCAGAAAAAAAATTTATGAGAATCGTATAACGATTACAACACCAGGAATACTAAACTATTAAAACATGACGGGTGGACCACTAAACTTCCTCCTTCATATCCCAATCCATGAAAGCAGACAAGTGGCATGCTTATACAGATTACAGAACAACACAATGCATGTGATACAGAAATAGACAGTAACAGTTCAGAAAACATATCGTGCAGACAGTCACAGTTTGAGAAACTTATTATTTAGACGGTCACAATTCAAGAAATATGTTGTAATGGCATCTCATAGGTAGTTCAGAAACAAATTTAATAACCAATCAATATGGACATTAGAAAGCAAATCACAATAAAACAAATAAAAACATACAGAGATTTAGATACATCACAATGATATCGATCAGAATTTAATTATTTCTAATTTAATAGAAACGACAGAGTTGAAAGAAGCATTGAATTGGTGTTTTCTCATCTTCATTGACAATAGTCATTTCGATACAATTTTTATCTTTGCTATAGAGAGATCGGCTTGACACAGCTTGAGGGAAACTCACAAAGTGCATGGAAGCAAGTTGTAGCGGGGTCTCATGCTTGTACATGATTGTACTTGATATATACAATGATGGAACAAGGCATCGATTTAAAGAGTTTTGATTTTTATGAAATATAGCACAAGGTTCCAGGGGTTTCGGTGAAGCATTTAGGAACTTATAAAATGGGTTTCTTTTAGGGTTTTGTAAACGCATATATATAAATATAATAATATAAAATTAAAACCTCATATAATGACAATAATAAATATATGAAATAAACAATAAAGATAAATAATAAGACAAGGAAAGAAAAAAATAGGAGCCGGTAGAATTTCAATTCTGTTTATGGATTAATCACAAAAAGAGTTTCTAAAGGTTTTAAAATTTATAAAAATGTCTCTAATATTTCTAAGTTTTTTCAGAATATTCTAAACGTGATATTTATTCAATTTAGTGCCAAAATTAAAAGTAAAGCTAATAAAAATTCTGAATCATCAAGACTAAAATATTAACCTCGATTTTGGGGTGTGACGCCGAAAACAAATGGGACTATTTGCATAGTTTACCCTTTATTAAAAATTGATACTATCTAAAATATTCATTTTAGACATTATGTTGTTAATTAAAAAAATTATATTTACAAATATATTTACAATTATTAATACCATGATATATAAACTAAAGTTATGATAAAAATATTTTATGATAAATCATTAATAAAATTTTTATATATGAAATATTTTTTTAAGAAAAAATATACTATCTATATTTTTTAAGATTTTAATTTTAAAATAATCCATTTCAAAAATAAATTAAATAATATAATTTAAATAATATAATTTATCCTTTTAACCATTAAAAAATAAAAAGATGTATATTACAAATAAATTTAAAATAAATTATTATTATATTTAAAATATATCAATTTAAACTATAATAAAAATAAAAAATATAAATAAAAAATATAATTATAATAAAAATATATTTTATAATAACTCACTATTAATATTTTAATATATAAATCATGAATTTTATTTAATTTTAAGTAATTAAAATAAATTATTTTTAAAGATGTTAGTATTAAATTATTGATATAAAATGTAAATACATAATTAATAAAGGAAATTGAATTTTAAAGTTCTTTTTCAAGGAAAATGAGTGGAGCCCATGCCTTAGTAAGATTACAAATATAAATTTGCTTCTAAACGCAAAGTTGAAAATGAAAAAAAATTAAAATTCCTAGTCTTTTACGGTTGGTTTCAAATCACCATTTTTACAATATTTTTCTTTCAATTTTTACCTTTTTGGCATTGAATTTGCGATCAAAATGAATTGTTTTAGCTAAAAGTGCTTTTAGACAACATTATGAAACACACCTATATTAGTTTAGATTTTTTTTTTTCAAAATTATTTTAAAACCGTGAAGTTTAACCCAAAACTCACAAAATCTCAAATTACTCTAATCTTCAATATCCATGATCTGATCAATATGAAATCAAGATATACAACTCACTTCTTCCTTCACCTCTCCACCGTCAGGATTTAGAAGAGGATGCACCATGGTCAAGAAATCGAAGGAAATCCGAAAGCACCTTTTTTTCCAGAGAAAAATGAAGAAATTTTTGGGTTATTTCAGAATTTTTAAAAGAATCATAACACTTAATGGTAGAAATAAAAAATAGGAACAACTAAAATAGTTATTATTTCAGTTAAAAGATTTTAAATTTCAATAATCAAAATAAGAATAAAAAAGGAGATGAGTGATGAAATTTATAATTTATCCTAATAAAAATATTTTTAGGTAAAAAAAACTACCTTCATATGAAGCAAATCTAAAGGACCCCTTGGTTTATAGCAATTCAGGAACTAGAATTATGACATTAAACATTGGATATTATTCGGTCAACCATTGTCTCATCCCTCCAAAAAAAAAATCAAATCCCTATAAAAGGAATAAGAAAACAAAGAAGTAATGATTTGAATCAATCAACCTAGACTAGGTTTTCCATTTCTTTTTGTTTAATTGTTTATTATATTGGGGGTTTTGTACTTATTTTTTTTATTTAAATACTTATAAGAATTACCATTATCATAAATACTATGAGTGAAGAAAAATTTACAAATGAAACTGAATGACATATGATTCATTATTTTAATTTTTAAATTTAAGAAACACATTATACTTTTTGAAATTTTTTTAATAGTGTGAGATTATTATAAGATAGTATCAATTCATAACATTTATTTATTTTTAATAACGTACACACTCTTTGCAAAGACATTTACTCAGACTAACAACTTCAAATGAGAACAACTTATACAGTTTGAATATTTTTAATTAATGATATAATTTTATATTTCCTAAAATTTAATAATTTTACATATAATTTGTAATATATATATATATATTTCAAAAATTTATACCCTTAACATAAAATCTCGCATCTAAATAATGATATAGTCAATCTCCATGAGCGAGACAATGTTTTTGTTAGGTACCCCACCTAATACCCATCGACTTCCATCAACACTTTTAAAATTAAGTAGGATGTTTGAAGTTTGCATCCCTTCAACCCTTTTTATTTTTTTTGTCATGGCAATTTTTTTTATTATGTTGTGTGCTTATGTGTTTGTTTTTCTTTCCTTTATTTCTTTATTTACTTTTATATTAGTTTTTAGAATAATAGACACCCAAGTATGTGGACAAGGATAAAGCCCATATGGATGTTACACCCACTTAGAAAGAAGACACAATTGGTGTTGGCACAAACGGTGACATTGCTGATGATGTCCACCCATCTGTACAAATGTCACGGCAAATTGCAACACCTCTGATCAAGCATCACCTGAAGAGGACAACCAATCATGTTTGGACTTCTACACCTGAGGAATATGCACAAAACAACCCCACCACCATCAAAGTAGATGTTAGTCAAGGTACCTTGCATTGCATTTCATCTTTAGTTTAGTCTTCATGCATTGATGACAGTGCTTCCCTCAAGTTTGGGGGAGATATTGTTCATACTTAGTCATTTGCATTGATAATGTTTAGTAGATAATATTTTTTTTTATGGCATTAGTTAGAATCAGGTTAGTTACTTGGAATAAGTTGATGATGCCCGATGATAAAAAAAATTGCCTTGGCCAGAAATATTGTACATCACCGTTGAGGAGGATATAACCAACCTTAGGACTTGATTCTTTGTGATTCTTTTAACACGACTGTGTGTTTTCTATTCTTAAGTTACTTAGATAATTTTTAGAATAGAACTTATGCGCGCCGTGGCATCAAATGATTGAAAAGATTAAGTTGAACTCCTTAGCATGTTGAATTGCAAATAAATACCTCCGCATAACTGTAGATGGACACTCTTATGTGCGATGACATTACCTGGAAAATCCTTTAATTAAATGGTAGCCTTGGCACATAAGTGAATGAAATAAGTCACATAATGATTCTACCTGACTAGCTTGGGGGTGGAAGGTATGCTCCCTTTCACCTAGAGAGTGGGACACTAGGTGTGATGAGCTGAATCCCCTTAAAGCAGTATAAAAAAACTGAAGTTACATGTTGAATAAATATGAGTGAAGTTGTGCTTAATGTATAATTTTATGCCTTGGCAAACCAAAAGAACTCTTGTAGGAGTTTTCTAAATTCGTTAAGCATAGACTAGATACAATCACGCACACACACTGACAAAGAGTCCTGGCCTAGGGAAAGGTATTTGACTTCTCGTTCAACCTAGTATGTTGAGGCCAAATTTGTTGCTAAGGGCTGAAATTTTAAACCACTTGGTTGTCCTGATTTAGACTTTGCCATAGCATTTCATTTTTCTGTTGCTCATTATCCATTGCTTGAGGACAAGCAATAAATTAAGTTTGGGAGTGTGATAACTCCGTAAAAAGTAATATTTTAGGTCTTTTTACTTAAGTTCTTGATTTTCTAAAAGCCTTTGACATAGTATTTTAATTGGATATAGTTGCATTTAGGACATATTTACATGTGGTGGATAAGTTTTGCCAAGACAAATTTTATTTGACTAAACTGACGCTGCTAATGAGAAGGGTTGTTTGTTGGTTGTGATGATGCAGGAAATGACAAAGGAAGAATTTATTTGCCAAGATAAATTAATTTGCTAGGGCCAGTGGAACAGAAGATGACGATAGTGAGGAACAAATTTTCTTGCCAAGGCGAGTTTTATCTCGCCATTCTAACGCGGTACGAGACAAAATTGCTGATGTCACATGGCCAACTGTCCAATGCACCTCACGTGAACCCCTGTCCCAACTAAGGATTTGGGACCACTGCCAGCTGTTATTTTATTCACACAACTAGTGTGAAATTTAGGGGTATTTAGGGAAATTTCAAAGCCACTAAACCCTAAAATTTCCCACTATAAGTATCACTTTATACCCTCAAAAATAAGAGGAGGAGAGGAGAAAAAAATAACTTAAAGAAAGGCTTGGAGAAAGGCAACTACATCACCTATTTTACATCATCCCACTATAGTCTGTCCATGGTGCCCTCCATAGCTAGGCTTCGCCGGAGCAGCGGCCAGACCCTAGAGAGACGCTGGTGCACTAGAGCAATCATGGTGGTGGTCTGATGTCATGGTAGAGCTCTGTTCTGGGAGTATTTATTCCCTTGTTCTTCATTTTCTATTTTTCTATGGGCTTGTACTTAATGAGTATTTTTGGGATAATGTTAACCACACCATAAACTATTTTATTTGGTGTTGGAAATGTTTGGAAGATGTTTTATTTTACTGATAATATATGATTAAGTATGTTTTTGTTAAGTGTTGTTTTGTTCAATGTTTTAATCTTTTGCCTTGACACTGTAAGAACTTTTGAGATATTGTTTGGTGCCACGACAAAACATTCCTAGTCTTTGTAAGAGATCTTGAGAGATTGCCATTTTTCTAGGAGTTGATACCTAATATCGAGAGAGTTAGGTTAGATCTACGTGAACAATGGAACTAATCCGGGATTGTGAGGTTATAATCCGCCTTAGAGATAAGGAGAGGATTTCACAAGACTAAGAGGGATAGATGCTTGAGTAGATAGGCTAGCGCTACAGTTTACCTAAGGAGTATTACCGTAACAATAGTTTGACAAACCAAGGGTTGTAGTTTACGCTGAGTAGTATTGTCGTAGCAATAGTTTGTCATGTTCTGTGCTAGAGATACTCTATGAACACTTTAGTAAATATTGTTGGGCAACATAGGCATAGAATACTAGATCATCCTAGCCATAGAATAATTTCTCGCCGTAGCAAATCCAACCCAAGTGCTCCGTTAGAAGTCTGATTCTGTGAGGTTGCCAGTCTATTTATAGAGTTTTGACAACTTTAGCCTTATAAACTTTTGTTTATTTATTATCGCATATTTTCTTGCCACGACAAAATTTATTTGCTTACTTCACTACACACTTTTCTTGCCTCAGGAAACTTTTTTTCATCTTTTCATACCATTTTCCACTGCATATTTTCCTTGTTTATATCATTAGACTTAGATACTTAGGATTAGTTAGTGACACCTATTCCTATATGTATAAATCTTTTAAAAGCCCTCCAATCCCTATGGAGACGATACTCACTCACTACTATATTACTTGCATCGATTATGTATACTTTCACAGATTTACGTGCCATAACACACACATTTACACGCGATCACAAACCAATAAAATTAGGGACCATTTACCCTTAATAAATTGGTGACTAAAGTCAGTCATACCGAATGTCACACCCCAACATCGAGGTTAATATTTTAATCTTGATGATTCAGAATTTTTATTAGATTTATTTTTAATTTTGGTACTAAATTGAATAAATATCACTTTTAGAATACTTCCTAAAAATCTTAGAAATTTTAAAGACAATTTTATAAAATTTAAAACCTTTTGAGACTCTTTATAGGATTAATGCATAAGTAGAATTGAAATTAAAATTTCCTTGAAATTTTACTGTCATTATATGAGGTTTTAGTTTTATTATTAGAGGGAGAGAGGGAGGGAGGGAGGGAGAGGGAGAGAACTCATATTTTCAATCACCAATTCAATGATTTTTTCAACTCTGTCGTTTTAATTGTGTGCTTGTCTTACTGTGCTATAATCATTTTAATTATGTTTAATAAGTTGTTTGTCCTCATATCTTGATCTCATTGAGCTCTATAACACACCTCTTTATGTTTCTCATTTCAAATATTTCAAGACTTT
This sequence comes from Hibiscus syriacus, assembly GCF_006381635.1. NCBI lineage: Eukaryota > Viridiplantae > Streptophyta > Magnoliopsida > Malvales > Malvaceae > Hibiscus > Hibiscus syriacus. The sequence goes on from NW_024062032.1 coordinate 1,873,358, forward strand.
AAGATCGGATCGACATTTCGGAGATCGAAATCATGATTTTTAATTTACTTTTTATTAAATGATTTTCTGTGAATATGATAAAAGTTGAATAACTTATTTGAAGTTATGTTTTTATGATGGTTAATTTTTTTTTTCTATTTCTGGATCACTTCGTTGATCAATGTAATATTCGGGAGTTGGTCGTAACGTCTGGGTCGAGTTTAGGGAAGAGTTCAAAATGTAATCCCTAGACCCAGCCTATACGTTACGACCATATCTCAAAGATTACATTGATCAACGAAGTGATCCAGAAATAAAAAATTGTAACTGTCATAAAATCATATTTTCAAATAAGTTATTAAACTTTTATAATGTTAACAAAAAATAAATTAATAAAAAGTAAATTAAATATCTAGATGTCGATCTTTGAGATGTCGATCCGATCCTAACGTCCTGAAATATATGAAATGGGAAAAATAAAGGGGGTGAGTTATAGAGCTCAGTGCAATCAAAAATTGCGGACAAACAAAAATATTTAGAAAATTCAAACGAGCATAGACAACAGATTTGTTAACATAGGCAAACCGGAATGTAGATATGAGCTAGTAAGCTCCTAACTACCCAACCATCCGCTAAGTTTCACAAGAAGTGTTCCCCAGAACCCTTAATCAACCGAACGCCAAACAAGATGTGACGAATCGCATAAACACAAGTGGTGCTCGTTAAAATTCAGAAAACAATTTATGAGAATTGTATAACGATTACAACACCAGGAATACTAAACTATTAAAACATGACGGGTGGACCACTAAACTTCCTCCTTCATATCCCAACCCATGAAAGCAGACAAGTGGCATGCTTATACAGATTACAGAACAACACAATGCATGTGATACAGAAATAGACAGTAACAGTTCAGAAAACATATCGTGCAGACAGTCACAGTTTGAGAAACTAATTATTTAGACAGTTACAATTCAAGAAATATATCGTAATGGCATCTCATAGGTAGTTCAGAAACAAATTTAATAACCAATCAATATGGACTTTAGAAAGCAAATCACAATAAAACAAATAAAAACATACAGAGATTTAGATATATCGCCACGATATCGATCAGAATTTAATTATTCCTAATTTATAGAAACGACATAGTTGAAAGAAGCATTGAATTGGTGTTTTCTCATCTTCATTGACAATAGTCGGTTCGATACAATTTTTATCTTTGCTATAGAGAGATCGGCTTGACACAGCTTGAGGGAAACTCACAAAGTGCATGGAAGCAAGTTGTAGCGGGGTCTCATGCTTGTACATGATTGTACTTGATACATATAATGATGGAACAAGGCATCGATTTAAAGAGTTTTGATTTTTATGAAATATTATAGCACAAGGTTCCAGGTGTTTCGATGAAGCATTTAGGAACTTATAAAATGGGTTTCTTTTAGGGTTTTGTAAACGCATATTTATAAATATAATAATAAAATTAAAACCTTATATAATGAAAATAATAAATATATAAAATAAAAAATAAAGATAAATAATAAGACAAGGAAAGAAAAGATAGGAGGCGGTAGAATTTCAATTCTATTTATGGATTAATCACAATAAGAGTTTCTAAAGGTTTTAAAATTTATAAAATTGTCTCTAAAATGTCTAAGATTTTCAGAAGTATTATAAAAGTAATATTTATTCAATTTAGTACCAAAATTAAAAGTAAAGCTAATAAATTTCTGAAACATCAAGACTAAAATGTTAACCTCGATTTTGGGGTGTGACACCAAAAACAAATGGGATTATTTGCATAGTTTACCCTTTATTAAAAATTGATTTTAAAAAGATAAAATATTTATTTTATGCATCATGTTGTAAATTAAAAAATAAAATTTAAATTATATTTACAATTATTAATACTATGATATATAAAATATATAAACTTAAATTATGATAAAAATATAAAATATTTTAAAATAAATCATTAATAAATTTTGTATATATTAAATATTTTATTAATAAAAAAATATACTATCTATATTTTTTAAGATTTTAATTTTCAAATAATCCATTTCAAAAATAAATTAAATAATATAATTTAAATAATACATTTATCCTTTTAACCATTGAAAAAAAAATGTATATTATAAATAAATTTAAAATAAATTATTATTATATTTAAAATATATCAATTTAAACTATAATAAAAATAAAAAAAATACAAATAAAAAATATAATTGTAATAAACATATATTTTATAATAACTCACTATTAATATTTTAATATATAAATCATGAATTTTATTTAATTTTAAGTAATTAAAATAAATTATTAAGAAATAAATTATTTTTAAAGATGTTAGTATTAGATTATTGAAATAAAATGAGGAAATTGAATTTTAAAGTTGTTTTTCAGGGAAAATGAGTGGAGCCCATGCATTAATAAGAGTACAAATATAAATTTGCTTCTAAACGTAAAGTTGAAAATGAAAAAGGTTAAATTTCATAGTCTTTTACGGTTGGTTTAAAATCATCATTTTCATAATATTTTTCTTTCAATTTTTACCTTTTTGACATTGAATTTGCGATCAAAACAAAAATTTTTAGCTAAAAATGCTTTTAGACAACATTACCAAAATCACCTATATCAATTTAGATTTTTTTTTTCAAAATTACTTTCAAACCGTGAAGTTTAACCCAAAACTCACAAAATCTCAAATTACTCTAATCTTCAATATCCATGATCTGATCAATATGAAATTAAGATATACAACTCACTTCCTCCTTCACTTCTCCACCGTTAGGATTTAGAAGAGTATGCACCATAGTCAAGAAATCGAAGGAAAACCGAAAGCAACTTTTTTCCAGAGAAAAATGAAGAAAGTTTTGGGTTACTTAATGGTAGAATGACAAAATAGGAACAACTAAAATATTTACTGATTCAGTTAAAAGATTTTAAATTTCAATAATCAAAATAAGAATGAAAAAGGAGATGAGTGATGAAATTTATAATTTACCCTAATAAAAATGCTTTTAGGTAAAAAAGAAAAACTACCTTCATATGAAGCAAATCTAAAGGACCCCTTGGTTTATAGCAAGTCAGAAACTAGAATTATGACATCAATCATTGGATATTATTCGGCAACCATTGTCTCATCCATCCCAAAAAAATAAAAATAAAAATTCAAATCCCTCTAAAAGGAATAAGAAAACAAAGAAGTAATGGTTTGAATCAATCAACCTAGACTAGGTTTTCCATTTCTTTTGTTTAATTGTTTATTATATTGGGGGGTTTTGTACTTATTTTTTATTTAAATCTGTATAAGAATTACCATTATCATAAATATTATGAGTGAAGAAAAATTTACAAATGAAACTGAATGGCATATGATTCATTATTTTAATTTTAAAATTTAATAAACACATTAGAATCTCTATCTACTTTTTGAGATTTTTTTAATAGTATGAGATTATTATAAGATAGTATCAATTCATAAATTTATTTATCATTAATAACGTACACACTCTTTGCAAATACATTTACTCAAACTAATAACTTCATATGAGAACAACTTATATAGTTTGAATATTTTTAATTAATGATATAATTTTATATTTCCTAAAAAATTTATAATTTTACATATAATTTATAATATTTATTTTTTTCTAAAATTTATACACTTAACATAAAATCTCACATCCAAATAATTATATATATAGTCAATCTACATGAGCGAGACAATGTTTTTGTTAGGTACCCCTACCTAATTCCCATTGACTTCCATCAACACTTTTCAAATTAAGTAGGAGATAGGAATATATTATATGTCCTTATGGTTAGGCCTAGATTTCTTTATATTTCATGGCTAATAACTGCAAACTAAAATAATATAATTTGGCAACCTAAATGAATATTTGTCCAAAAACAAATCCCTAACTTTTGAAATTCACAATTGTTATGCATTGGATTCCCTGCAAATTACTAGTGTTACTTTTAGGTAGAAATAAGCTTACTTTTTAATCGTTTTATAAAGTTTATTTTCTCAGTCAAACAATTTGAAATAAAGACTCATCATTCATTTCGTAATGTTAATGCATTGCATGATAATGTATTTTTAATTTCCTGAAAATCAGACCTAATAAAACTAAAGGGTAAAGTTCACAATTAATCCTCTAACTATAGGATGTTGCTTTGTTAAGTTTCCTAACTATCAAAAGTTACAAAATAATCACTCAACTATACATATGTTCCAAACCCGTCCTTTTCTATTAAAAATTTGATGGTCATCTGAGTTGGATGTTAACTTCTTGATTGAGATATAATAAAATTTGATCCTAGAACCATTTGAGTTGTATTTTGTGGATTGAGTATCTACTTACATTATGTCGTCGAGCCAATAATTGAAATATTATGTTGTCGAATTAGTGCTTGAAAGGAACGACAATGCTGATCGACATCATTAAAACATAATTTATCAAATCCTAATAAGTAAGTTAATGTTCAACTCTGACGACTGTCATTTTTTTAAAAGAAATGACAAGTTTAAAATATATGAATAGTTAGGTACAAGTTTATAACTTTTAATAATCGGAAGACTAAAAAAAGTAGGACTCTATAATCAAAATGCCATTTTTGTACTTTACCCAAAATTAAAATAGGAAAAATGTTCCCATGGTCACAGTATGTCTAGCTGTCATCATCATAACTTCTCTCGTATTTCTTTATCAACTTGGTATTAAAATTTGAATGGGAATATGCACTCAACCCGCTATTAATGGTGCATTTTCTGTTTTTATCTTTGACATGCACTAAAGCTTCACTTCTCTTCCCTTCTGTCTCTTTCTCACTGCTCTGTTCTCACTATCTTCTTCTTCTTCTGAATTCTTAATCTTAAAGGAAGAAACAGAAATGGGGTTTTGTCTTTGAGCTTTCTTTTTTCATTAAACAAAGAAGAATTCTGTTAAAAGAAAGACATGAATTTCTCCCAGTTTCTGCTCTTTCTCTCTCTTTCGTTCACACTTTCGGTTCATGGGAACACGGAGCTTAGATCTCTAATGGAGCTGAAGACTTCTTTAGACCCAACAAACATGGTCCTCGAGTCATGGAAGAGCGACGGCAACCCTTGCGGCGGTTCTTTTGTCGGCGTGGCTTGTAATCAGCATCGAAAGGTGGCCAACATTTCGTTGCAGGGAAAGGGTCTTTCTGGTAAATTATCGCCTGCTATTGCCGGGCTCAAGTGTCTCTCTGGTTTGTTCTTGCATTACAATTCATTGTCTGGTGAAATACCTGAAGAGCTCTCAAATCTTCAAGAGTTAACTGATCTTTATCTTAATGTTAATAATCTGTCTGGTTCCATTCCACCTCAGATCGGTTACATGGTTGGTTTACAAGGTTAGTTCATCATTTTGTTTCTGAAAATTTTCATTTATTTTTAGTTGATATAATATCAAAAATAAACTCCAACCTCTATCAAAATAATTATTTTAGACTCTATATATATATTTTTTTTGAAAATTTTTAGATTTAATGTTTCATTTGGGTAAAAACGACCTTTTCATGGACAAAAACATTAGTTAACAAATGAATATGGTTCTAAGATAAGGATTTTTTTACCTTAAAATAAAATGTTAGGATCAAAAAGCTTTAAAAAAAAATAAGGAAACTAACTATTTAATTAAACATAAGTCCGATCAAAAAGCTTTAGAATAAAGAAAAAGAAACTAACTATTTAATTAACCATTAGGACATTTTACCTTAAAACGAGATTCTAGAAATCAAAATCTTCATATAAAAGAATTAGAACCAAAGTGATTATAGAATAAACATTATAATCTAATTTTGACATTATGTTTTTTTTTAGTTTGCATCATTTAACTATAAGATACATGAGATTTAAGTGTTCATACACTTGTTTTAACGATAAATCATTTGCCCTGTAGTTGTAGATTTATGTTGCAACCAGCTAACAGGGAATATACCTACAGAGATGGGGGATTTGAAGGGATTAAATGCACTTTCTTTGCAATATAATAGACTAAGTGGTAAAATCCCAGCAACCTTAGGGAACTTGGGGATGCTAAGAAGAATTGTCTTGAGCTTCAATCTCCTCTCTGGTGAAATTCCATTAACATTAGCTAATAATCGGCAATTGGAAACTCTAGATGTCCGAAACAATACGCTCTATGGCAATGTCCCTCAAGGTAACTACGATATCTCCTTGTATAATTCATGTTCTTCATGTTAGCTTAGACTGATTTGTAGTCTGCAATGAATGAAAAACAAGGTCTGAAGAGATTAAATGGAGAATTCCATGGTGAGTACAATCCTGGTCTATGTGGAACAGGCTTTCCGACGTTGCGACGTTGCACTCGTTTTGATAACATGAACATCAACCAGTTAGAACCGTCCTCATCACATCTGAATGACACAGTTCCACTAGTTAACTCACATACATTAGATAACCAGGGACGTTGTAACCACACTCGTTGTTCGAATCCGTCGAGATTGCAGACGTTACCTGTTATTTCGGGGGTGATTACAGGTGTTTTCGTTTTTACGGTTGCCGGGTTTCTTGCACTATTTCGCTACCGTAGGAAGAAGCAAAAGATAGGGGATACATCAGAATCTTCTGCTGGGCGCCTTAGCACTGACCAGGCAAAGGAACTTCAAAGGAATGGAAGTGTTTCTCCACTTGTAACACTTGAATATTCATACGGATGGAATCCATTAGGTGATCGATGGAACAGCATTGGATTTTCCCAGGAACATTTCGATAAATTTAGGTTCAATCTGGAAGAAGTCGAGTCTGCAACTCGGTGCTTTTCCGAGTTGAACTTACTGGGGAAGAACAATTTCTCATCTGGGGTTTCTAAGAGATGGTTCACTTGTAGCCATTAGAAGCATAAACGTGACCAGCTGCAAATATGAAGAAGCAGAGTTTGTTAAAGGCTTGCAGTTGTTAACATCCTTGAGACATGAAAACCTCGTTATGCTTCGAGGATTTTGCTGCTCGAAGGCCAGAGGTGAATGCTTTCTTATATACGACTTCGTTTCGAAGGGAAATCTATTGAAATATCTCGACGTAGAAGATGGAGGCGAACCAGTTATTGACTGGCCAAAAAGGATATCCATCACCAACGGCATTGCAAAAGGTTAGTTTTCGTAGTTTTCGACCTGGTTACGAGTCCTAAAAGATCAAAGGACCCCAAACATTTCTCATTGATTAATTTTGTCGCATTTTTGTCTCCAACAGGTATTGAATATTTACATAGAACAGAAGGAAGCAAGCCACTGATAGTCCACCGCAACATATCAGTAGAGAAAGTTCTCATTGACCCCCAATTCAACCCCTTGATTGCAGACTCTGGCCTGCACAACATTCTTGCTGATGACATTGTGTACTCAACTCTTAAAGTAAGTGCTGCTATGGGTTACCTAGCACCGGAATACGTCATGACCGGCAGGTTTACGGATAAGACCGACATATTTGCATTCGGAGTGATTGTTCTCCAAATCCTTTCTGGTAAACTTCAACTCACAAGCTCAATGCGATTGGGAGCAGAATCTAGCAGGTTTGAAGATTTTGTTGACAAAAATCTAAGAGGAGAATTTTCAGAATCCATGGCAGCTAAGCTGGGGGAAATCGCAATTCGTTGCATCAATGAATACCCTGAAGATAGACCTAGCATGGTCACAATAATTAAAGAGCTAGATGACTGCAGTTTATTGAGTTCTTGATGTACATTATTTTCCCCCCTTCTTTTGTACCCCCAAACTTGAAAAAGCGATAACATTACATTTATGATTTGATCAAATAGCTTCCCCTTTGTTGCTATATTTTGACGGGGACTAATAAGAACAAACTATATATGGATGCATGAGGAATAGAGATATATATTTTAGATACTTTTAGGTTAAACTATAAGAATGATCACTTAACTATTATCCCTTTTTCATTTTGATTATTGATCTTTTAGTTTTGTCAATTATATTATCTAAATATTTAATTATTGTCAATCAAATCAAACCACTAGTGCTCGTTAACATTTAACAAAGGAGATGAAGTCACTACAAGAAAATGCACCTTAGTGACAATACAAATGATCACTAAAAGCAATAAATTTAGGCACTAAAATGTATAGTGGCAAAATTTTTAAGTCAATCACTTGTCGTTACTAATAACCCGTCACTATTACATTAGTGACAATTATTCTAAAAATTATCACAATTGATCATTTTTTTACCATCTATTTGACAAAATTATCAATATAAATTGTGATGATTTTTTTTACACTAAAAATATATTATGTGACAATCAATATTGTCACACTGACACTAAGTATTTTTAGTGACCAAATGTTTGATATTATTATCAATATAAATTGTGATAAATTTATTTGACACTGAAAGTATATTTTGTGATAACCAATGTTGTAACAGTAAGTTTTTTTAGTGACCAAATGTTCGATACTATTAACAATAACTCTATCACTATTATATTAGTGAATTGTCATAATTACTTGAATTTTTTGTGACTACGTTTTTGACAAAAAAATATTAATAACAATGACGAAAATGTAAACATTGATATTATCCTTATTAGTGATGAATATTTATCACAACTACGTAGTTAAGTTTATTAAAAAATTTATTATGCAATCAATTATAGTATATATTACATTTTTAGTTGAATCCATCTTCTTTAGGAACTTGCAATTTTTCATATAACTACCAGTATCTGATTTCAGATTGATATAAGCATGGGCTACCCTCCCAACTCAATTTGTTTAAGGGGTCTAGTATATGATAAATTAATTGTAACCCCCTCAAACCGATGCGGGTGACCCGATCTGATCTGGGGTGTCACATTAGGGCCACCGGAGCGACCCACTGTAAAAATCACAGAAAAATTAATTTTTTATTAAAACATGTAAAGTCATAAAATCATTTATAAATACAAAAGTAAACTTTAGTAGTATTCAGAAATAAAACAAATTTCAGACTCATATGTGAAACAAATTACAACCTACATGCCCCCTAATCACATGCACCGTACTCCGCAAGCAACACTGGTGGAACTCCCTTACTGAAGTCGATAGTTGCACTGGTACGGTTCTTTTAACCTGAAATGGTGAATAACATAGTGAACTTTGGGAAGCTCAGTAATACAATACTACTAAATGATGCTACAGGACATGCAGATAAATGGAAAGCCATAAAATTTCCTTATTGAATCAGACGTATACAGGTTTTTAGAATAAGCTGGGGTTCCACTAGTAGTTCATTGAGTAGAATCCATGAAGAACTCAGTTCATAGGAAACATTCATAGTATAAAGTTTTCAGGAGATCGAATAGGATGTCTAGTGTGTTCCAATCAAAACTAGTGAAAAGATATAAATCTTTTAAAACCATATTGGAACCCTCCAACCAAACTCCATTATGCAGTTCCCCAGAACTGCATCCATAAGGGCTTACCCTAAGCACACAGCAAAGAGAGCCAACCTAAGGGTATGCCTTGAGGCCTATGGGCCTACCCAAGGGTATCCTTAGGTCCGTAAGGATTTACCAGCTGGATCAGGGCTATACCTCCATACTATAGAATCCTATCCATATAAAAATCCAATAGAAATCAGTTTTAACAGTATATCGTAATATCTGGATCGTGATCCAGTCATATGTCATAACCGTAATAATGAAATAAATCGTATAACTGATCTCAACCTGTACACCATATATAGTTCCATGATTAACCTAAGTGAGTGCCTTGGGGCCTGAAAGCCTACCCAAGTGTCACCTTAGGTCCGTAAGGATTTACCAGATTGATAGAGTTGTACCTCCATACTCCAGTCTGCCCAGATAATATCCCAATAAAATAGTTCGAGTATAATACGTGAAAACAGGAAACCATAGTTCAGAAACCAGTAAATTCCATGATTCTATAAATCATGAACAATTCATATCTTTCAGTGAAAATAAATAACCAGAGAACATATACCATGTAGTCATAGTTCATAAGCCAGTAAATCATTAAATAAGTTATTTTGAAAAATCACGTTTTAAAACAAGTAAAACATTTACTTGTCACATAAGGAACACACTAGAGAATCCAAGTATTTTCAGCGGTACTTGATAGTTTATCAGCAATGGAAAACATGAAACTGATGTAATTTGATCAGATTACATGAACAAGGTCCTATTGATAGTGATCGATTACTGATGGATCTAATCAGGCATTTAGAGTTGAAACTTTAGAATCTCGCTATGATTCAGGTGTTCAAGAACCTTTATACAAAATAATTCTAGATTTAGATTTACTGTGAGTAATTCCATTACTCAACAATCAGAAGTCTTTAGGATTACGAATTGAATTATCAGGATTTTAAGTCCAAATGAACCAAATGGGGTATTCAAGATCCTTTGCATCCGAGTTACTTATGTGATCAGTTATAACCGGATTAATTTGAGCTGATAAGAGAGAAATGAACGTGCATAACATTTACAATTTGTTTTAATATATCAGATTATCGAAATAACTCGAGTTGAACAACTCCCAAAACTAATGCATATTGACTGGTCAATTCATTGCCCTTCCAGGGTATTCCCCCTTTAATACCAGAAAATTCTTATCCAGAGTTCATCTTCAGGATCATCGCTGAATATATCTTAAGGAGACAAACATACATTCCAATTGTCCTTATTTCATTCCCACGATACAACACTATCAAGAAAGGCTGACATACTTGATTCGTGGTTTCCACCTATGGGGACAATATATCATGTAAGCTCATCAGTGTTTCCAGACCTATCCAAGTCACTCACTTAGTCCTAAGTCATTGAGGTTACTGATAACTTCATAAAAAGGCTACATTTAAGGCCTTTTTAACCTAAGTTATTGTTTGTTTAAAAGCTCATTTTAGTCATTTTAGGATCATATAGTTGCATTTGTGGTGGTATTGCTATTTTATCTCTTAAGGGTATAGTATGTAAGAAAGGTGCAAATTGGTTGTGGTGTGCAGAAAATAGAAACCAAAAGGTGGCACTGGGAAGGAATGCCGTGGCATCACACGATGCTAAAGAAGATTGAAATGCCTTGGCATTTCTGTCATAGAAAAGGACAAAAAGATATTTCTGCACATGAATGATGGTTATAACCGCCTGTTGGGGGACCACTACCATCTGGAGGATAAGGTTCACGCACAAGGTGTGACTCTAGGGGTATGAGGGGTATTTTGAACCCAACAACCTCATCATTACCCCTAGATATTTTTATTATATATTACACCTCACAAGGGAGAGAAATAAGACATTGAGATATAAAGAGGAGGAAGATTTTCAGTAATTTTTTCTTATCTTTTTCACCGTTTCCCTTTCTTCTTCCTTAAGTGGTGTTCCTCCATTGATAAGATCCAAGGAGTGGCAAGCTAGGTGTCTGAGAGGATCTAGCGAACTAAGGCAATTCGTGGTGGTCTACGAGAGCTCTGGTGCCGCACGTCGAAGGCTTCTTCTCCCTTCCCTTTGCTGCTATTTTCACATTTATTATTGGGTTGTTTGGAATGAATATTTTTCATGGCTTGTTCTATGGATGATTCGAACTCCACCATGAACTTGCCTTTTTTGGTGGGGTTATTTTGATGGTTGTTTAAACTTTATTTTAATGGTAGATTTATGTTTATCTTTGGTATATGCTTGCTTTGCTTATGTATGCTTCATCGTCTAAGCTTGTAAGAGGCATGAGAGTGTCCATTTCTTAGATGAAGGCTAGGTGATTGAGAGAAACTTAGCTAAAAATACTTGTAGTATTCGAGAGAAACACAAGACAAGATCCTCCTAAGCAATGAATTCATAAGCTTTGAATCGACCTAGTGATACTATATCCTAATCCCTTAGTACTTGAGAAAGACTAAGATAGGATTTCAACGACTAAAAAGGTTAGTTTTTATCAATAGGGTAGGCTTCCATAGCTGAGACTGAGAGGAGATGTAGTGGCATTATATTATGTTAGGTTCCTTTGACTAGAGATAGCAGGAGCACTTTCAGAAAACCCTGTCGAGTAAGTGAAGTTTAGATAGATTAAATCTACCTGAGAGATAAGTTTAGCATCCTTAAATCAATCCCTACCATTCATTGTAATGTAAGCTTGTCATGTAAGGATTATCAACTTATCATTTATTTGTTGTTATTACCATTCTTCATTGCCTTGACATTTCAATAATTCTTAACATTAAAATCTATTCTTGCCACTACATTTCCATTTGCTACACTATCAGACCATCAATACATATCCATCAACATACACTTTCCATTACCTTGACATTGTACATATCAACACTAACTATACTTAGATAGAGTAGTGCTTTGCTTTGGTTAGACTTTTGTAATTTCAACCAATCCTTGTGGAGACAATACTCACTCATCACTTTATTACTTAATTGATTGTGTATACTTGCACATTATTTGCGTATAATTTTATAGTACTCACAACACGACAATTACTTAGGTCATTTGATTTATTATTTTCAGAGATGAAAGTATTATTTATTATAGGGCTTAGATGTTCCTTGAGTCATTTTACACTTTAGGGCATTTTGGTCATTTTACCTTTTAAGCATATCATCATAATCCCGCTCAATTCTGTCAGTGGCATACTTTCGATACATTAGGCTTTAATGCAATCCAGTTCATTTAATGTTCAGGGTATTTTGATCCTTTGATCGTTGAATGTTATTAATATAGTTATTACGAAGTTCAAGAACCTTACAGTAATTCCTTTAAATTCAATCATTTGTAATTTCTCAGATAATTAGTCAAATATATATTTTCAGAGTTATTTTCACCATTTAGGGAAATCTTGGTCCTTTTTCCATTATAAGGGCATGTTCGTAATTTATCTGATGGTACTCTTTTCGGTAATTTCATATCTAGATAGACCCGATATTTAACCTTTTAAGAGAATTATCAAACTTCATGTATCTTGAAATTGATTCATTTATTATTGGATCACTAAACTTATAATTAATTTATATTAATCTTCCAATTTCTGTTTATCGAGCCACGTGATTCTTATACCTTTTTCTGTCCTTATTCTAATTTTACGTCTGAGCCACTGCTAATTAAATACATCTAATGTATCAATTAATTCTATTCATGCAATTACCATCAATCAATGAGTCCGAGAAGCATACAAAAGGTAGTAGAGTATTACCTCGATTTCCTTGCCATACCAATAAACCATTTAAATTCCATTCGATCACCCTTGAACATGAATTCAACGCCCCATAATTCCTCAGATACAAAGCAACCAAATTTACGTTATAAACTAAACTTAATTGAAAAACCAACTTGAATCCAAGATAAAACATGGAAAACGGCTTGCCGGGTGCGAATTTGGCAAAACGAACTTCGGAATCGGACTCATGACATCAAAAAACAAAAAATAAGCTTTTCGAAAAATTTGACTTTTTGGTCAAAGTCAAAGGTCAAAGTCAACTGGTTGACTTAGACGAGTTGACTCAGACCGAGTTGACACAGTGGACTGAGCAGGCGGGTCAAGCAGACGGGCAAGCTGGGTAAACGGGCGGGTCGGGCAAATGGGTGAGTCAAACAGACCTGGTTCAAACCAGGTTGGGCCGGTTCAAATCGGTCTAGGCTAATCTAGAAGTCTCCCAGGTGCGTGGAAGAGCCTTACACACACACGATGGTGCGTGGCAGCTGGTGGAGACGACGATGGCTTTGAGGTGGTCGGTCGATTCCTCCTGGAGCAGTTAAACACCAAAATAGACCAACATTCAATCCAAAACATCAACCAAAACCGAAAGAAATTTAACCAAACTATAAACCCAAAACTTACCCATGGTCGTCGATAAAAACGACGACGGTGCGGGGACCCACATGTCAGGTTTTACGTGGAATAGAATGGTGAACCCATTGGTGATAGCGGTGAGTCCCGACGCTCATCGATTCGGCCAGAATCAAACATGTGCGGTGGCGGCGGGGTTTCAACGAACCTTCCCAAAGATTTTTACGGCAAACGGCACAAATTCAGGATGGGATAGGGGTCGGGTTGTGTTCACCGGTCGATCATGAGTCTATAGTTGGCGTTGAAGCGGTGAACGGTGGCTGGATCGAGTTAGCAGAGTTGGGTCGATGAGGATGAATTTAGGGGTTAGGGATTTTGATTTTGGTTGTTTGATAATTTGGGGTTAATTGATTGGGGGTTTATTTTTTATTGGGTATTAAAAATGGTAAAATTTGAGTTCTAGCCCCTAAATTTCTATAACATTCTAAAACTACCTTTAAATTTCAAAAACCTATAAATTGACCCTATTTTGGGGTGTGACATTAATACAATAGTTATATTTTAAAATGATCGTACTTGGGACTTTTAGGGAAAGAGTGCAATGCCTAGCCACTTAGGGTAACTATTGTTGAAATTAATTTTACTTATTTTAATATATATAATATTAATTATTATAATAATAATTTAATTTAATTTTATATTATTTCTCATATGAAATGTGTTTATGGAAGATAAATATAAAATAGTTACCCACGGTCGTCGGTAAAAACGACGACAGTACGGTGAACCACGGGTCATGTTTTATGCGGAAAAGATTGGTGAACCAATTGGTGACGGCATGAGTCCCGACGCTCGTCAATTCGGATGGAATCGAAGAAAACACATGCGGTGGTGGGGGGTTTCAACGAACCTTCTCGACAATTTCTATGGCAAATGGCGCCGATTCAGGATAGGCTATGGGTCGGGTTGTGTTCACCAGTCGACTATGAGTCTAGAGGTAGCGTTGATGTGGGGAACAATGGCCGGACGACGACAGATCCAGTAGTAAAGTTGGGTCGACGAGGATGAATTTAGGGGGTTAGGGATTTTGATTTTAGGGGTTTGGTAATTTGGGGTTAACCGATTGGGGGTTTATTTTTTATTGGGTATTAAAAATGGTAAAATTTGGTTCTAGCCCCTGAATTTCTATAACTTTCTAAAATTGCCTTTAAATTTCAAAAACATATAAATTGACCCTATTTTGGGGTGTGACAATTTTCCCCTCCTTAAAAGAATTTCATCCTCGAAACTCATTCAAGTCATAAAACTTCAAAAATGAGGCTTCTTTCAGTTATTACATATCTTAAAATAGTTTTTACAGAAGTACGGGTCTTTTACTAATCTTTAACCAGTTGAGTATACATTCTCGCCAAAACTCTCCCTTATTCCCAATAAAAGAATATGAACGGAATTATTCTTGTGGAATCAATTCGACCTTAGTTACGAGGTTAGGCTTATAGAGCAATAACATCTCCCAATTTCATTTATGGAGTCGGGTCAGAATTTCTCGGATAAGTAACTCTCACATTACTCGTGAGATACTTTACAAAATTTGGAAAAATATTATTGATATTCCTTTATGCATAGGTCGATCCCTAACGAATAGAAAACTTAGGTTAGCTCGTTTCAGAGAGGGACTCGATCTTGGTGTTTCGACTTAGAGAAGTACAGTTACAGTCTAGGGGCATGTACTGACCAAACATCTTTTGACATTCGACCGGTCGGTCTATCTAGAAAAATTTGACTCAACCTAGGCTATGATACCACTAAATGTAAACCCCTCAAACTGATGAGGGTGGCCCAATCTGATCAAGGGTGTCCCATTAGGGCCACCGGAGTGACCCACCGTAAATATCTTAGAAAAATTAAATTTATTATTAAAACATGTAACGTCATAAAATCATTTATAAATACAAAAGTAAATTTTACTAGTATTCAGAAATAAAACAAATTTCAGACTCACATGTGAAACAAATTAGAACCTATTTGCCCCCTAATCACATGCACCGTACTCCTCAAGCAACGCTGATGAAACTCCCTTACTGAAGTCAATAGCTGCACTGGTATGTTTCTTTTAACCTGAAATGGTGAATAACAGAGTGAGCTTTGGGAAGCTCAGTAATACAATACTATCAGATGATGCTTCTTTCAGTTATTACATATCTTAAAATAGTTTTTACAGAAGTACGGGTCTTTTACTAATCTTTAACCAGTTGAGTATACATTCTCGCCAAAACTCTCCCTTATTCCCAATAAAAGAATATGAACGGAATTATTCTTGTGGAATCAATTCGACCTTAGTTACGAGGTTAGGCTTATAGAGCAATAACATCTCCCAATTTCATTTATGGAGTCGGGTAAGAATTTCTCGGATAAGTAACTCTCACATTACTCGTGAGGTACTTTACAAAATTTGGACAAATATTACTGATATTCCTTTATGCATAGGTCGATCCCTAACGAATAGAAAACTTAGGTTAGCTCGTTTCAGAGAGGGACTCGATCTTGGTGTTTCGACTTAGAGAAGTACAGTTACAGTCTAGGGGCATGTACTGACCAAACATCTTTTGACATTCGACCGGTCGGTCTATCTAGAAAAATTTGACTCAACCTAGGCTCTGATACCACTAAATGTAAACCCCTCAAACTGATAAGGGTGGCCCGATCTGATCAAGGGTGTCCCATTAGGGCCACCGAAGTGACCCACCGTAAATATCTTAGAAAAATTAAATTTATTATTAAAACATGTAACGTCATAAAATCATTTATAAATACAAAAGTAAATTTTACTAGTATTCAGAAATAAAACAAATTTCAGACTCACATGTGAAACAAATTAGAACATATTTGCCCCCTAATCACATGCACCGTACTCCTCAAGCAACGCCGATGAAACTCCCTTACTGAAGTCAATAGCTGCACTGGTATGTTTCTTTTAACCTGAAATGGTGAATAACAGAGTGAGCTTTGGGAAGCTCAGTAATACAATACTATCAGATGATGCTACAAGACATGCAGATAAATGGAAAGCCATAAAATTTCCTTATTGAATCAGACGTATACAGGTTTTCGGAATAAGCTGGAGTTCTACTAGTAGTTCATCGAGTAAGAGCCATGAAGAACTCAGTTCATAGGAAACATTCATAATATCAAGTTTTCAGGAGATAGAATATGATGTCTAGTGTGTTCCAATCAAAACCAGTAGAAATATATAAATCTTTTAAAACCATATTGGAACCCTCCAACCAAACTCCATTATGCAGTTCCCCAGAACTGCATCCATAAGAGCTTACCCTAAGCACATAGCAGAGAGAGCCAACCTAAGGGTATGCCTTGACGTCTATGGGCTTACCCAAGGGTATCCTTAGGTCCGTATGGATTTACCAACTGGATCAGGGTTGTACCTCTATACTCTAGAATCCTATCAATATAAAATTCCAGTAGAAATCAGTTTTTACCGTACATCGTAATATTTGGACCATGATCCAGTCATATGTTATAACTGTGATAATGAAATAAACTGTATAATTGATCTTTACCTATACACCATATATAGTTCCATGATTAACCCAAGTGAGTGCCTTGGGGTCTGAAAGCTTACCCAAGGGTCACCCAGATATAACTCGAGTTGAACAACTCCCAAAACTAATGCACGTCGACTGGTCAATTCATTGCCCTTACAGGGTATTCCCCCTTTAATAATAATGCCCAAAATTAATGCACGTCGAATGGTCATTACTTCATTCCCACGCTGCAACACTATTAGGAAAGGTTGACATACTTGATTCATGGTTTACCACCCATGGGGATAGTATATTATGTAAGCTCATCAGTGTATCCAGACCTATCCAAGTCTCTTACTTAGTCCTAAGTCATTGAGGTTACTTAGGTCATTTGATTTATTCTTTTCAGAGCTGAAAGTATTATTTATTATAGGTCTGTTCCTTGAGTCATTTTACACTTTAAGGCATTTTAGTCATTTTACCTTTTAATCTTATCATCATAATCCCGCTCAATTCTATCAGTGGCATACTTTCGATACATTAGGCTTGAATGTAATCTAGTTTCTTTAGTGTTCAGGGTATTTTGATAATTTCATTATTGAATGTTATTATTATAGTTATTACGAAGCTCGAGAACCTTTTAGTAATTCCTTTAAATTCAATCATTTTCAGTTTCTCAGATTATTAGACAAATATATCATTTCAGAGTTATTTTCACCATCCAGGGAAATATTGGTCCTTTTTCCATTAAAAGGGTATTTTCATAATTTATCTCATGGTACTTTTTTAGGTAATTCCATATCCAGATAGACCAGATATTTAACCTTTTAAGAGAATTATCAAACTTCATGTATCTTGAAACTGATTCATTTATTATTGGATCACTGAACTTATAATTATTTTCGATTGATCTTCCAATTTATCTTTATCGATCAGTCTGAGTCTTGTACCATTTTCTATCCTTATTCGAATTTTACGTCTGAGTCCACTGATAATTAAATACATCTAATGTATCAATTAATTCTATTCATGCAATTACCATCTATCAATGAGTCTGAGAAGTATACAAAAGGTAGTAGAGTATTACCTCAATTTTCGTTCCATACTGATCAACCATTTAAACTCCTTTCGATCACCCTCGAACTTGAATTCAACGTCCCATAATTCCTCGGATACAAAAACTGAATTTACGTTAGAAACAAAACTTAATTGAAAAACCAACTTGAATTCAAGATAAAAAATGGAAAAACAACTTACCGAGTGCGAATTTGGCAAAACGGACTTCAGAATCGGACTCAGAATGTTGAAAAACATAAAATAAGGCTTTTCAGAAAATTTAACTTTTTGGTCAAAGTCAACTGTCAAAGGTAATGGGTTGACTCGGACGAGTTGACTCAGAGCGAGTTAACTGGGTGACTGGACTGAGCAGGCGGGTCGGGCAGACGGGCGAGTAGGGCAAATGGGAGGGTCGGGCAAACGGGTGGGTCAAATAGACTTGGTTCAATCCATTCTAGAAGTCTCCTAGGTGTGTAGAAGAGCCCCACGTGTACACGACGGCACGTGGAGAAGGCGATGGCTTCGGGGTGGTAGGCCAATTCCTCCTGGAGCAGTTAAACACCAAAATAGACAAACATTCAATCCAAAACATCAACCAAAACCGAAAGAAATTTAACCAAACTATAAACCCAAAACTTACCCATGGTCACCGGTAAAATAGACAACGGTGACCCATGGGTCGGGTTTTACGCGGAATAGACTGGTAAACCCATTGGTGACAGCAGTGAGTCTCGACGCTCATCAATTCGGCCAGAATCAAACACGTGCGGCGGTGGCGGAGTTTGAACGAACCTTCCCGAAGATTTCTACAGAAAACAGTGCCAATTCAGGATGGGCTAGGGGTCGGGTTGTGTTCACCGGTCGATGATGAGTCTATAGTTGGCGTCGACGCAGCGAACGGTGGTCGGACAATGACAGATCGAGGTAGCAAAGTTGGGTCGATGAGGATGAATTTGTTGGGTTAGGGATTTTGATTTTGGGTGTTTGATAATTTGGGGTTAATCGATTGGGGGTTTATTTTTTATTGGGTATTAAAAATTGTAAAATTTGAGTTTTAGCCCCTAAATTTCTATAACTTTCTAAAACTACCTTTAAATTTCAAAAACATATAAATTGACCCTATTTTGGGGTGTGACATTAATACAATAGTTGTATTTTAAAATGATTGTACTTGGGACCTTTAGGGAAAGAGTGCAACGCCTAGCCACTTAGAGTAACTATTGTTGAAAGTAATTTTACTTATTTTAATATATATAATATTAATTATTATTATAATCATTTAATTAAATTTTCTATTATTTCTTATATGAAATGTGTTTATGGAAGATAAATATAATATAGTTAAATTTATTTTAAAATATAAATATAAATATTAAGATTTAAATATAAAATAATACCTAGTGTTCTTAAATTATATTTAAAAAATAAAATAAAAATATTTGACAATATATTAACCCATTGTAGTGAAAGTCCTAAATTTAAAAAATAAAGTACTAATAACTAATTAGTGTTTGCAAAATTCACATATGTAGAACTATATTTTGATATAAACAATTAAGACAAAATGTTTTTGGACTTGAATTGAATTTATTCAAAGTTTTCAAAAATAATTCAAAGTCCTTAATAGTGGAATTGAGTACAAAATGTTACCGAATGGTAAGGGAAGTATCAATACTCAGTGGGTAGTATCGATACTACCAGCATTACTCAAATTCCAGAATGCAAAAATGGTACCGATACCCAAAGGGGTACTGATACTACTTTGTATAGTAGTATCGACACTATTAACATAGTATTGAAACGACTAGTTGATTTAAAAATAAAAAAGCTAGTATCGGTACTCCCTTTAGGAGTACCGACACCCTCTGTACTGGGCAGTTTTATTTTGCACGAAAATTGATCCCCAACGGCTTCAAAATGCTTCTAACGTCTAGAAACGACCACAACAACATTCCAACATATAAATACAAGTTCAAGACACTTGAAGAAGGGTGAGAACACCTATCCAAGCAGTCAAACACAAGAGAAGAATTTTTCATTCTTATTTTTCTATTCTCTTTTAAATATTATGTTTTAGTGAGCTTCAATTCGTAAACACCTACCTTGTAAGAGTTTTCTTATTAACACTATATTTCCTTTTGTGAAAGGGGATTGGTTCTATCTTATCCAATTGAAAAGATAGGTAGTGTAAATGTTATCTCTTGATCTTTTAAAAAAAAGAACAAATTAGTGAATTTGTTAGAAAAACTGTAGTGAGGAGCTAAGGTAGTTGAGGTAGACTTAGTTGAGAAGTCGAACCACTATAAATACTTGTGTCTATTGTCTTATCTTTTACTCTCCTTACTCCCTAAAAACTTATTGACAATTCACCATCTTGCAACTTTTTCGGTTGTCAATTCGAGCTTCCGCAAATCCTAACCAAATTGGTATTAGAGCTTGACTCGTTAGAAAGTTTAACAACCTTGAGATGATCCTTGAAGAAACTCTACCGATTCCCAAAGCAACCGAGAAGATGGCTTCCACCCCCGGCTATTTCCACATGGAAGACTCCCAACTGATTAACAAACCTCCATACTTTAATGGAGCCAACTACCGTCATTGGAAGAAATTAATGAAACTATTTATCCAATCCAATGATCTTGATGCATGGGAGATGATCGAGAATGACTAATCTTCTCCAAAAAAGAAGAATAATGAATGGAGTGCCCAAGAACGGAAGAAAGCTCAACTTAATGCCAAGGCCATGCAGATGTTGTTTTGTGCATTTGGTCCTGAAGTAAATGAAGGAGTTTCTTCTTGTTGAAGTTCCAAGAAGCTTTGGAATAAGCTCGAAAAGCTTAATGGAAACAAGAAATAAGAACCAACAAAGGTGGTGTCCTTAATGGCTCTTGAAGAGCCTGAGGTATATTCTAACTCAAATGAATTAATTTCTTATTCTATTAATTTGATACCATGAACTCCAAATACAAGAAATTTATTTCTAATTTTAAAGTTGAAAATGATTTTCTTTTGAAAGCTAAAATGGATTTTGAAAACCAAAATGAAATTTTGAAAAAGGATTTAGAGCTTTCAAAAATGAAAATTGAAAGTTTTGAAACATAAAAATTTGATTTACAAATTAAGCTTGAATGCTTAATAAAAGAAAAATAAATCATTTTAAATAATTCATTTAGTTTAATAATGACAAAATGCTCACATTGTCATTATCATGGTCACAAGGAACATGCTTATCCTATAAAGAAAAGAAAATATTTTAAAATTAGACAAGTATGGGTTCCTAAAGGAACAAGGGGCATTGAAACTAACGTTCAATGATTCAAAGAAATTTGGATACCGAAATCTACTTAAATGTCTCTTGTAGGTGTGTGGGAGCAATGGTGATGAAAATGAAGAAATCAAGATGCTCTAGCCACACTCTAAAAGGAATGAGCAACCTCTAATCTTAAAAGCTTTATATTTTTGCATAATTGGTTGCTCATTTGATTTATGCATGCATGAGTTTTAGAACTTAAATGATTTTATGTCGATTTTATATCTCATGCATGTCAAAAAGGTGTTATTATGAACACTTTAAAGATTTAATGATTTTTCATAATTTTTAGTTCATCATAATTAAATTTTGGTCAAAATGGGTTTAAATGAAAATGATATCTCTCTAACAATTGATATAAATTTTTAAAATTCTTTGATTTTACAAATTTTAAAATTTTCACCTTAATTTTAAATGATTATGCATGTGGTTTAAAATGCAAATGAAATCTCTCTAACAATTGATATCAAAATTTTCAAATGCATAACATTTTTGGAAAGCTTTATGCATATGCACTTAATTTCAAATTGGTATTGCATAAAGTATTTTAGACAATTTTATATGCTACTAACATGTTTGTTATTCTTTGTTGAAATTCAATTTTGTTTGAGTGTCAATCTTTTAAAGTCAATTTTTTTGTATGGAATCCTATTTTTTGAGGGGGAGCTTTGATTCTTCAAATGTTTTTAATGTCAAGTTTATCACTTACTCTCCAAATGTTATTTTAGAACTTTAAAGTTGAGTTATTTTTTATTTAACAAAAAGGGAGATAAGTATGGTTTGAAAATTTTAATTTCTTAATGAAAAAGAGGGAACTGAACATTTTCATATTTTCCAACAATTAGTATCATTTTCATTAAATATTTTATTAAGGGGAGTTTTGCTAAAAAAAGTCAAATGTTTTGTTATATCAAAAAGGGGGAGATTGTTGAACTATATTTTGATATAAACAATTAAGGAAAAATGTTTTTGGACTTGAATTGCATTTATTCAAAGTTTTTAATGTTTTCAAAAATAATTAAAAGTCCTTAAAAGTGGAATTGAGCACAAAATGTTTTTCTGGACAAGAAGTACCAATATTGTTCTTAAAGTATCGATACCTCATGAACAGTACCGATATTGTTCATATGGTACTGATACCAATGATAAGGGAAATATCGATACTCACTGGGTAGTATCGATACTACCAGTATTGCACAAATTCCAGAATGCAAAAATGGTACCGATACCCAAAGGGGTACTGATATTACTTTGTATAGTAGTATCGATATCATCGACATAGTGTCAATGCCATCAGACCCCAATGGCTAGTAACGGCTAATTGAATTAAAAATAACAGAGGTAGTACCGATACTCCCTTTAGGAGTACCGATACCCTTTGTACTGGGTAGTTTTATTTTGCACGAAAATTGATCCCCAACGGCTGGAAAACGCTTCTAACGGCTAGAAACCGCCACAATAATATTCCAACATATAAATACAAGTTCAAGACACTTGAAGAAGGGTGAGAACACCTATCCAAGCAATCAAACATAAGAGAAGAATTTTTCATTCTTATTTTTCTATTCTCTTTTGAATATTGTGTTTTAGTGAGCTTCAATTTGTAAACACCTACCTTGTAAGGGTTTTTTTTTACACTATCTTTCCTTTTGTAAAAGAGGATTGGTTCTATCTTAGCCAATTGAAAAGATATGGAGTTGTAAAAGTTATCTCTTGATCTTTTAAAAAGAAAGAACAAATTAGTAAATTTGTTAGAAAATCCTTAGTGAGGAGCTAAGGTAGTGGAGGTAGACTTAGTTGATAAGTCGAACCACTATTAATCCTTGTGTCTATTGTCTTATCTGTTACTCTCCTTACTCCCTAAACAAATTATTGCCATATCACCCTCTTGTAACTTTTCCGGTTGTCCATTCGTGCTTTCGCAAATCCTGACAACATATATCTCCATAAAGATCATAAGTTACATATAAAAATTAATCAATTATTGTGAAGAAAAAGCTAATCATAATTGAATATTAAATGACACTATCAAAGCTTATAGTAATGTTGGTAATTTATTTCGTTAATAAAAATAAAATTCATAACGATATAAAACAATATATTTAAAAGGTTAAGGTAATTTATAAGTCATTTATTATTCATATAGTCATTGTACAATTTGGATGATTATTGAAATTTAAATTTTAAAATGTATACAAACTAAAATTGATCAAAATAAAATTTTACCGTTTAACAAACTAGTTTATCTTAACAACAGTTTTAATTATTATTGATGTCAATATTTATCACAACAAAAAGTAAAATTTTAAGTGACAATCAACTTTATTGTCACAATAAATATTAAATAATAATGATCACTTTATATATTGTCATTATCATATCATTTCTCACCAAGAAAATAATTGTGCCAATTTGTGTTTTATAGTGTCAAAATTTTTGTGATGGTGAAATTTGTATCACAATTATATACTTATAGTGAGAATTTAATTATGAGAAAAATATAGTCATCATAGTTATTACTATAACAATGAAGAAATAAAAATACATCACACTTATTTTTATTAATAGTGTCGTACAAATTTTTTGTCACCAAAAGTTTAATATATGTGACAAAATTACAAATAGTCACCATCAATTGTCAGTAAAAAGCTTTACTCTTGTAGTGAAACTTGTGACATAATTTAAGGCTGTCACAAGTATACCATTATAAAATGGTAAACTTACTAGTAAAAAAATATTAATTGTCACAATTATGAATAATAATAGTGACCACTTAATATGTTATAACTATTATATCGTTTCTTGTTTAAAAAATGTGATGTCAATTCAAGCATTTTATTAGTGACTAAATACAAGTAGGACAAAACTATTCACTTAAATAATGATAAAAATTATTGTCATCACAAATCACCAACTAAGACTAATGACAAAAAAATATCGTTACAAATCACCAACTAAGACTAGAGACAAAAACAATTATCGTCACAAATCACCAACTAAGACTAGAGACAAAAACAATTATCGTCACAAATCACCAACTAAGACTAGTGACAAAATGTTTTCATCACAATTATGAATAGTAACAGTGACTACGTAATATATTATCACTATTACAATTTTTTCATGGGAAAATAAGTTGGCGCAAATTCGACTATTCTATTAGTGACCAATTGATAATGACAACTTGCTTAGGTTACAATAAAATCCTATTAGTGACGAATTACTTCTGATGAGCTTCAAAGTTGTCACAATTATTATCTAAAGAGTGACAAAATAAAATTAAGTCACAATTACTCATTTTAAAAGTGACAAATATACTTTTCATCATAAATAACATACTTTCTGTGATGAAATATTTAGTGTCATGATTAAATGGTCACTAAAAATCTTAATTCTTATAGTGTGTGGCAACTAATAATTGATATAATTACATATTTGGTCCTTACTATTAATTTAGTCCTGATTTTAATTTCATTCAATAAAGTTAATCCATAATTTAATCATCATGAGGACATGATGAATTCCATACAATTTTCTTCCCAAATTTTCGTCCATGTCGCAATTTCTATTTTTTAATATATTTTATAAAACTCGTCATTCCCACATGATGAGTTCGACATGAACTATAGCAAATGATTTAAGTTCTAAAATAATTCTTAAATACTTATATTTTTAAAATCATTTTCAGCTCATAATATTTCCAAATTTGATTGATTAAGTCATCATAGGTATAATTTACCCATAATTTTTATTCCCAAATTTATTGTTTTATCAATATGATCTTCTAAATTGGATATGTTTATGGAATGCGTGATCGGTATAACCCTTTCAGAATAGATAAAATAAATTTTAAAAATATTTCAACATCGACCGACTTACTATTTTTTTTATCATCGACTCCCATTGTTATTATCTGACTAATGTTTTATAACATCGACTCTCATTGTTACTGAGTGACTATTGTTTGTTTTTTGCTATATTTTATGTTTAAATACTCATTGATTTTTTATTATTATTGTTTATTTGGGCATTTCTACTTATTTTCTATGTAGGACACTGAATTTTGGAAATCACACTTAAAAGACGATGTTCTGAATCTTTTTTATTTTTTTAGAATCAAGGGAGAACTAGTCATATACCTCTCCTTGAAGTAATCTGATAAGTGCCAAGGTATTGCCAATTTTTAAAGGAGCTTTGCACTATAAAGAGGAGACTGATTGGTCACGAGAAAGTAAATCTAGGAGAACATGTCTCCGCAATATGTCAACGAGAGTTTCAACCAAAGATGAAGGATCAAGGTATGTTTGTTATACCTTGTAAAATAGGTAATGCTTTAATTAAACGTGCAATGTGCGACTTAGGAGCTTCAATTAACTATATGCCACTTTTTGTTTATAAGATGACTACTAACGAGCCTTTGAAGGAAACAAGAGTAACTATCCAATTGGCTAATCGAACTGTTATCTACCTAGTGGGAGTGCTTGAAAATGTCTTAGTAAAGGTCGATGTTCATCAACATGGAAAATGATAGGACTAATACCTATTCCGATGTACTTTTAGGTCGACAATGGAGTTTGATGGTGAGATAGTAGATTTTGACGCTTATAAAGCAATGAAATACCCAGATTGAGTTGAAAGAATTAATTATTTCAATATTATTGATTCTTTAATTGATGTATTTGTTGAATCTAAACTTTCTTATAATTTTTACAGGGATCTTAAACTTTTCCGCAGAGAGGAAGAAAGAGATTTTAAATATATTTTTCTATCAATTTACCTTTCTCTAAAACTAAAATATTACCTCTTGTTTTGCAGGCACTTGAGATAGAGTTAAAACAATTTTTGGACGACTTGAAATGTCTTTTTGGGTGAAAATGAGACCTTACCAGTGATCATCTCAAACAAGTTATCCGAAGAATAAGAGAAAACATTGGTGAAGGTGTTGCACGCCCACAAGGTAGCCATAGGATGGATTATTGTTGATATTAGGGGACTTTGTTCCTTAACTTGTATGCATATAATCAAGGTTGAAGAAGGAGAAAAGCCATCACAAGAAGGTCAATGTCGATTAAATCCACCAACAATGGAAGTGGTAAAGAAGGAAATTTAAAAACTTTTGATGCCAATGTAATCTATCTCATATTGGATAGTAATTGCGTAAGTCTGATTCATGTAGTTCCCAAATAAACGGGAGTCACGGTGATTGAAGATCAAGAAGGGTATTTAGTACCGACAAGACGGATGGGGAATCTGCATTGATTATAGGAAGTTGAATACTCTCACTAGAAAATACCACTTTCTTCTTCCCTTTATAGATCAAATAATTGAGAGATTAGCTAGGAAAACTCATTACTATTGCCTTGATAGTTTTTTAGGTTTTTTCTAGATCTAATGGAGCCAGAAGACCTAGAAAAAACAAATTTTACTTATCCATTTGGTAAGTTTACATATCATTGGATGCCTTTTGGCCTTTGTAATGTACATACCACTTTCCAGAGATGTATGCTAAGTATTTTTTTCTGACTATGTGGAGAAGTGCATCAAAGTTTTTGTGGACAACTTGATGGTATATGATAATACTTTTAGTGAGTGTATTGATAATTTAACTAAAGTGCTTAAGAGATGCTTAGAAATTAATCTTGTCTTGAACTATGAATAATGTCATTTTATGGTTGATAAGGGATTAATTTTGGGACATATTGTTTCGTCTAATGGAATTGCTGTTAATAAAGCCAAGAACGATATTATAGGCTCACTACCTTACCCCACAACTGTGAAGGAGGTTTGTTCCTTTATTGGCCATGTAGGTTTCTACTGAATATTTATTAAGGATTTTTCAAAGCTGGCGGGGCAGTTGTGTGATATGTTACAAAAGATAGAGTCTTTAACTTTAGTCTTGAGTGTAAATCGTTTGATATACATAAAGAAAAATTGATCACGACACTAATTGTCAAAGCACCAAGAGCTTATGCGTGACAAATCAGATACAAGCGTTGGAGTCATTCTTGGACAAAGAATCGATAAAGAACCATACGTTATCGCCTAAGCTTCACGAACTCTGGATTCGGCTCAGAGAAATTACTCCACAATAGAAAACAATTACTTTCTATTGTCTTTGCTTTCGAAAATTTAGATCTTATTTTCTTGGAACTAAAGTGATTGTTTTTTCTGACCATACATCTTTAAAGTACCTAATGAGCAAAAAGGAGGCAAAGCCAAAACTTATGTAATACCCCAAAATTTTGATAGTGACCAAAATGGAAATTTTGAAAGTTTAATGATCAAAGTATAAATTTTGGAAAAGTTTAGGGACCAAAATAATAATTTTTAAAAGTTTACATTTTGAGCCTCGTAAATAAATAGTTTATTTCAAGAATAATGTTTTGGTGGGAATCAGAATTTTAATCTGAGATGTGTAATAAAAATTATAGAACAAGGAAGTTGAAGAAACATTCGGTAAATTGGATCGAATAGAAAATTAAGGAAAATATGAAGGATGATACCTTAGACCGACAAATATTATTTTCACATTAGTAAATGTTGGAAAATAATATAAATCTTTAGATTTAAGGGTTTAATTCCATGTTTAATTTGGATCATTGGATTTAAAGTGGCAAGATTGTGATTTTTGGAAAAAGGCAAGGGCAAATCGGTAAACTATGATTTTATTTGTTCATCTTTGACTTACGGGATATGATAAGATTGAGGTGTCTTATTTTGGAAGATGATAAGGTTAGGTATCTTGGTTTAATGGTAATTATGAAGTTTCATTAAGGGTGAATTGGTAATTTCCTAATTTAATGAATTTAAAATTCATTAAAGTGAAATTTAAGATAGAATATAGAGTTCAGAGCGACATCAAGCATCAAGGAGTATATTTCCATATCAATAAGACATCCTATGATGTGATTTTGGCATAGTTAGTGGCATGTACTTATAATGTCCTAGTTGCTCTGTTGAACTATTTTGGAACTGGTTTGTAATAACTAAACTAAAATGTTTTACTCTATTTTCAGTATGGATAACATAAATACATACTAATATATGTTTTAAATAGTATGTGACAGTTTGATGTGATATGATATTTTTATATTATCAGTTATATTTTTAAGAAAATAAAATTTTAAACCAGTTTTGAATTGGAAAATATTTTGAGAAATTCAGGTGACATCTATAATATGTATAGGTATACTTATATGGGTTTTAGGTGTTATATTTATTGGTATCATAGCATTCAGTTTAGTCGTTTCTGGACATAAAATGAGTCAAAAATTTTGTTAAGAATGTATACATGCCACTAGGATGTCAAAAGTTTACTGATGGTTATATACATACTTTGATGATGCTCAATAGTGAGTAAAATTACTCTTTACTAATGTAAGATGATTTTGACAGTGTTCAGATGTCAGATCATCAAGAATCGAGTAGGGCAGGTGAGCATGTTACTCCTGTACAGAGTGGGAGTAATGAGGTGAACCAGAATCCACCTAATGCTCAGCCGAATGTAGAGCCATTTAATATGAATCAACAGGATATGCATGTTCAAGATCGGGGGTTGTTCTTACAAGCTCTGGACAACATTATTAATCATCGAACCCAGTGTCGGTTCCAAAAGAACTGAGGAAGATAAGAGCACCTGAATTTTGGGGTGATTCAGATGTGAATCCAATGGTTGTTGACTTCTGGTTAAATGATGTCAAGAATATGCTGAGCCGGATTCCTTGTGATGATTAAGGAAAGTTGGAAGGGATTGTGTCTCTACTGATTGAGCAAGCTAGTGAATGGTGGAATACAATCATTGCACGAGTTTCCACTGAGCAGATCACATGGGAATTCTCTTTAAGGGAATTCAAGGGAAAGTATATTGGGGACGTGTTTGTCAATGAGATGATGCAACAGTTTCTGAACTTGAAGCAATTAGGCAGAACATTTTATGAGTATGAATGTGAGTTTCACAAGTTAAGTAGATTTGCTTCAGAGTTTCTTCTGACTGAGAAATCTAGAATCGATAGATTTGTTTCTGGATTGGATTCTCATTATAAGAGAATTTTGGTTTCTCATCATTTTATTGCTTTTCAAGAAGCAGTCAACAAGGCTAAAGCTATAGAAAAAGTTGACTTTGATGGTCTAGAAGCAAAGAAGGAATAGACAAATAAAAGGTTTGGAAATTCCTACTCTGCACCATTTTCCAAATGCAACAAGGGTCAACAGCCGAAAAGTTATGCTTCTTCAGCAACTACGGGCAGAAAAAGATTTTCTAGAGGGAAGTCTAAGAAGACCTATGCAGCTTCAACAGATACTAAAGGTTCAGGATTTCATCATAAACCAGAATGTGAGTTTTCTGGAAAGAATCATTATGGTCAATGTCTACTCATGGAAGGGAAATGTTATCATTGCAAACAAGTTGGACATTATAGAAATAAATGTCTAGAAATTTATCCAGATCAGTCAATAACAGCACCCCAATAAGGTGGAAGTAAAAGAGGTAGCAAACTAGGAACGTGTGTGGTGGCATCTAATCGTGAAGGCAGAACTACTGCAAGAGTTTATCACATCAAGACTGATGATGATAGAGATGCTCCTGAGATTATAGCAGGTACCTTTTATCTCTTTGATGAACATGTTTTTGTATTGATTGATCCTAGTTCTACTTACTCGTATATTAGCGCAAAACTGGTTAGAGAAAATAGAATCTCTTTAGAACCTATTTCTAGGGATATTCTGGAAATTAATCCATTGCACCATAGTGCAAAGATTAGTCGGATTTGTAATAAATGTCCTATAAAGATACAGGGAGTAGAATTTCCTACAAACTTGTTAGAGTTGGCTTTTGAGGATTTCAGGATAATTTTAGGCATGGATTAGCTATCTTCCTACTATGGATGGGTAGATTGTTGTTTGAAAATATTGTTTTTAAAAGATGCAACGGGTTCAGAGATAATATTTGTTGGAGAAAGGGTAAATCCCTTATCCAATGTAATTTCTACTTTTACTGCTAAGAAAATGTTGTTACAAGGGTGTCCAACAATTTTAGCAAATGTGGTGGATACAAAAGATACTGAAGTTAAGTTGGAAGACATTCCAACTGTACGAGAGTATCCAGAGGTTTTTCTGGATGAGCTACCTGGATTACCTCCAGATAGAGAGGTAGAGTTTGGGATAGATGTATTTCCAGGTACAAGGCCTATTTCGATGGCTCCTTATCGAATAGCCCCGAAAAAATTAAGGGAATTAAAGGCCCAATTGCAAGAGCTTCTAGATAGAGGATTCATAAGACCGAGTATTTCACCTTGGGGTGCACCGGTGTTGTTCGAGAAAAAGAAATATGGTTCAGTGCGTTTGTGCATAGATTATCGACAGATGAATAAAGTGACTATAAAGAACAAGTATCCTCTTCCGAGAATTGATGACTTGTTTGATCAACTTAAGGGAGCAGCAGTTTTCTCTAAGATTGATCTTCGATCGGGATATCACCAATTAAAGATTAAAGAGGAAGATATTCCAAAGACAGCTTTCAGAACACGAAATGGACAGTACGAGTTCGTAGTAATGCCGTTTGGTTTGACAAATGCTCCGGTAGCATTCATGGATTTGATGAATCGAGTATTTCAACCTTACTTGGATCATTTTGTGGTGTCTTTATTGATGACATTCTCGTATACTCGAAAACAAATAGAACATGATGCTCATCTTCGTAATGCGCTCAAGATACTTAAGGATAAAAAGTTATATGCCAAACTATCAAAGTGTGAGTTTTGGCTGTTAGAAGTTGCTTTTCTTGGTCATGTTGTCTCAGCAGAAGGCATAAGAGTGGATCCAAAGAAAGTTCAAGCAATAGTGGAGTGGAAACCTCCAAAGAATTTTACAGAGGTCAGAAGTTTTTTTGGGACTTGCTGGTTATTATCGAAGGTTTGTGAAAAACTTTTCGATGATTGCTTCTCCTCTCACCAAGCTATTGAGAAAGGATGTTTCATTTTCTTGGATTGAGAAATGTCAAGAGAGTTTTGAAGCTCTAAAGAATATTTTAACGGAAGCTCTAGTACTGGTACAATCGAAATCTAGAAAAAAAGTATGTGGTGTATAGTGATGCATCTCACAATGGTTTGGATTGTGTACTTATGCAAGGAGGTAAGGCGGTAGCCTATGCTTCTTGACAATTAAAGATGCACGAGAGGAATTATCCCACTCATGATCTTGAGTTAGCAGTGGTAGTATTTGCTCTAAAGATTTGGTGTTATTATTTGTATGCTGAACGATTCCACATCTATACAGATCATAAGAGTTTGAAGTATCTGTTGACTCAAATAGAGATAAACTTGAGACAAAGAAGATGGATAAAACTTTTAAAGGATTATGATCTTATTACTGATTATCATCCAGGGAAAGAAAATGTTGTCGCATATGCACTTACTCGGAAAACTTTTGTAGCTTTGCGAGCTATGGATGTACGACTATTGTTGAAAGAAAATGGCGCACTGTTGGATGAAATAAAAATAAAACCAATGCTTCTAGATCGGATAATAGAGCTACAAAAGAAAGATTGCAGATGCTTAGAAAAGATTTCACTGATGAAAAAATGTGAGACTAAAGATTTTGAAGTCAAGTCTGATAGTTATCTGTATTATCGAGGAAGAATCTACGTTCCATAAGATGATGAGTTAAAGAAAGATATTCTTTCTGAGGCACATTTTAGTCCACTGACTATGCATCCAGGTGGGAGAAAGATGTATCAGGATGTAAAGAGTCGATTTTGGTGGCCTGGTATGAAAAAAACCATTTTTGAGTTTGTTACTTCATGTCTGACGTGTCAACAAGTGAAAGTTGAACATCAAGTGCCTTCGGGATTGTTACAACTGATTTTTATTCCATAGTGGAAGTGAGAGAGAGTCACTATGGATTTTGTTACAGGGTTACCTTTGACATCAAATAAGAAGGATTCTATTTGGGTGATAGTTGATCGGTTAACTAAATCGACATATTTCATTCCGGTGCGAATGGATTACGCTTTGGATAAATTTGCAAAGTTGTATATCAAGGAGATAGTTCGACTACATGGAGTGCCAGTATCAATCATATCAGACAGGGATCCAAGGTTCACTTCAAGATTTTAGAATTCTTTGCATAAAGCTTTGGGTACTAGATTGAATTTCAGTACTCAATTGAATTTCAGTACTCGATTGAATTTCAGTACGTCATTTCATCCACAGACGGATGATTAATCAGAGCGTACTATTCAGATATTGGAAGATATGCTGAGAGCATGTGTGATTTAGTTCAAGAAGTATTTTCCTTTAGCAGAGTTTGCCTACGACAACAACTATCAAACGAGTATAAAGATGGCTCCGTATTAAGCTTTATATGGGAGAAAATGTCGAACACCAATGAATTGGTTCGAGTTAAAAGATCGAAATCTTGTTGGCCTAGATTTATTGAAAGATGTTGAAGATAAAGTGAAGATAATTCAAGATAATCTCAAGATGGCATCTGATCGGCAGAAGTCTTATGTAGACTTGAAGCGAAAAGAGATTGAATTTAAGGAAGGTGATAAAGTTTTTCTTAAAGTATCGCCTTGGAAAAAGATTTTGGGTTTTGGACACAAAGGAAAACTAAGTTCAAGATTCATTGGACCTTATGAGATCCTAAAGTATGTTGGGCCAGTGGCTTATCAATTAGCATTACATTCGGAGTTGGACAAAGTACATAATGTTTTTCATGTGTCGATGCTTAGGAAGTATCGATTAGATCCCTCATATGTTATTGCATCGGAGCAAATTGAGATCCGACTAGATTTGAATTATGAAGAAGAACCAGTACAGATTTTGGCTTCGGAAATCAAAGAATTGCGTAGCAAGATGATTCCTCTAGTCAAAGTACTTTGGCAAAATCATAAAGTCGAGGACGCTACTTGGGAAAGAGAGGAGGATATGAAGAAGCAGTATCCACACCTTTTCATATAAGGTATGTCTTAAAATTCGAGGATGAATTTTATTTAGGGTGAGAGTTGCAATATCCCAAAATTTAGATAGTGACAAAAATGGAAATTTTGAAAGTTTGGTGATCAAAGTACAAACTTTGAAAATGTTTAGGGACCAAAATGGTAATTTTTAAAAGTTTACATTTTGGGACTCGTAAATAAATAGTTTATTTCAAGAATAATGTTTTGGTGGGAATCAGAATTTTAATCTGAGATGTGTAATAAAAGTTATATAACAAGGAAGTTGAAGAAAAATTCGGTAAATTGGATCGAATAGAAAATTAAGGAAAATCTGAAGGATATACCTTAGACCGAAAAATATTATTTTCACATTAGTAAATGTTGGAAAATAATATAAATCTTTAGATTTAAGGGTTTAATTCCATGTTTAATTTGGACCGTTGGATTTAAAGTGGCAAGATTGTGAATTTTAGAAAAAGGTAAGGGCAATTCGGCAAACTGAGATTTTATTTGTTCATCTTTGACTTATGGGATATTATAAGATTGTGGTGTCTTATTTTAGAAGATGATAAGGTTAGGTGTCTTGGTTTAATGGTAATTATGAAGTTTTATTAAGGGAGAATTGGTGATTTCCTAATTTAATGAATTTAAAATTCATTAAAGTGAAATTTAAGATAGACTTAGCATGAAAAATATCTAAATTTCATGCCAAAGTTGTTCATCTTTCTCTCCATTGCCGTGACCCATACGAAGGTAAGAGAAAAATATTTGTTTTCCATTTTAAGCCATTTCCTTTGGATTTCAAGTTATGTCGTGAAATACGAAAGTGATCTAGTCGAAAAACGCTATCTTTCGGTACCAATTATACTTAATTAACTTGCTTAATTTCAAAGATCCCAAATCTTAGGGTTTATATTCATGTTAAGGTTCAAGAAATTGGTGATGAATATTGATGTTTTTGAGGTTACAAATTCATTTCCAAGCATGAATTATGATTAAAATATGTTCAAACATCCTAGATATGATTCTATAAATTTCTGACAAATGAAGAAATTGAAGAACTTGGTGTTTTGATGAGATTTGATTAGGGCTTTGATTGTAGAGATGTTGTAAAGTTAATTGGAAGTTTATTTCATGCTTGAATTGAATCAAAATTGAGCAAAATCATGAAACATAGTTTTAATGGATAAAGTATTCGGCCATGAGTTATTTGAGTGAGAAAAATTATGGAAAAATTATATAAGGGCTGGAAATGATGTAGGAAGTATTCTACAAGCCTTAGAAAATTTAGGGACCATTCTATAATTTTTTAAAAGTTGGGGAACCAATTCGATAATTTTGGAAAAGTTGTGAATGGTTGTATAAGTGTTTAATAATTGATATACTATGCTGGAAATTACTGTTTTGGGATTGAAATGAGTGTTTAGATGTGAAATATGACCATTTTGGAAGTTTAAAAGGGTTGGTGATTTAAGTACAACATTCGCATAGTTGAGGTACTTAAATGTAATTATACCTTTGTAAAAGCATTTGAATGGTAATAATTTCAATGCTGGAATTTTGATTTTAGGAATCTAAGTGATAAAATGATAAAGGACCATTTTGTGTAAATTGGAAAAGTTGGTGCCAACGTTAAAAAAGAATTATTAAGTGTTAAGTATTTTGGTAGAAAATAAGTTTCAAATATATATTATGGATTTTGTTTTGGGGATGTGTTATGTTAGTACAATACTAACATAAGTATTGTTATGAATTTGTAATTTTGTACAAATCGTGATTGAAGCAAATCAAGTGCAAAAGAGTTATTGTGGATCATAGTAAGGCAAATATTTTGGATATATAAAGTGTCGAGGTGAGTGCAATACATGCATGACATGGTACATAGATGTTTTATACATCATCAGGAAGACTTGCGATAAGTCAATATTGTTTTATCAGGGAGCGGGGTTGACGATTTGATTCAATCAGATGAGTCGGACCAACGGTCTGATCATAATTGTAGATTTACCATGACATTAGTTACAAATCTGCTTTCAAAGAGTTCGTCTTCATCTCCACCATATAACTTCTTAATAAAATATAATAAAGTAGGTGTACTTTGTTAACGAAATTAATTATATATATATAAATACTACGGAAACGAAATAAATATAATTTTAATATGGGAAAATAACTAATAAAAACATGGTGCAGGTGCAAAGTTTTGAAAATTTGATTTAGAATTTTAAGGGATTTTGGTACAAGGTGGAAGTAGTGAACGAGGATAAGGGCGATAAACGGTGCTCACTGGCGATATTGCACGACGAACGAGGATGAGAAGAAAGAGCAAAAAAGTGGCGAGATCGGCAGAAGCAAAGAAAGGAAAAAGACTGAACGGAGTGGCTATACAGGATTTAAAATAAAGATAGAGTTGATGTAAATATAAAAATAAGAAAACTGTAGCTTTAGTCCTTGAAGTCTTTAGGATTTTCAAATAGGCATCAAATTTTTCCTTCCATCCGAATTGGTCACTAAAAAAATTAAGGATTTAAGGACTTTTCCCCCAAATTTTAGGGTTTCAAATTTGGGAGAAAATCTAGGTGTCACAAAATCTATATAGTAAAGTACGATAAAATCACAAAATAAGCAAAGAATATATTTTATCAAATTTTGGATTTCCTTACCAACAAAAAGTATTGAAAACTTTATAGTTTTTCTTTAAACATAATATTTCCATAACAATGAAAATAAATCATATGAAATTAAAAGAAATTGAAATTGAAACAACTTCAAAAGGAAAACATATAAAAAATTTAAAACTAATTGAATTATGCATTAAATTTAATGGACATAAGCCAAACAATTAAAACAAATTTCATCAATTAAACATAAACAAAAGTTTTAATATATTAATAATGGCAATCCAAAATTTAAAACTTTATAAATACCGTATTTTATCACAATTATACTAAATTTTCTTTTAATCATAAAATTTATAAACCCTAAAAATGATACACCTTAAAATATTGAATCCTTCAAACCTTATAAACAAATCAAATTGAAAAAAAGAATATAAGAAAATTTTGATTCTCAATGATTGAACTTGATAGGCTCTGACACCACTTGTTAGAACTAAAATATAATAAATATGAAAAATAACCAATATCTAATCATGCCAAATCATCAAGAATAAAATAAATATTAGATGCGAAAGTATACTTAAATTAATTGATATGTTGAAATCATTGAATCTTTCTTTGGTTGTGATCTTCCAAGAAGATATATTTACTTTAAGTATAAAATCTCTAACGGGGATAAGAACAAATACAAGATTGTCTTTTTTTTGG
Organism: Hibiscus syriacus; assembly: GCF_006381635.1. Classification (NCBI taxonomy): domain Eukaryota; kingdom Viridiplantae; phylum Streptophyta; class Magnoliopsida; order Malvales; family Malvaceae; genus Hibiscus; species Hibiscus syriacus. The sequence continues at coordinate 1,910,296 of NW_024062032.1, forward strand.
GGACCATAGCCCTTTTATATAGCTGATTTAAGAATCAGTTATTGTATATACTTATAATTATGCCCTCATCGAATTATAAATACAACTATCGAGTCGGTGACCATAATCAAAGGATTTAAAATGTGATGGATTAAATTGAATAAATGGTAAAGTATAAGAAATGATTTAATTAAGACCAATTACTAAGAATGAAAGAATGAAAGGGCATTTTGGTCCTTTAGAGGGAAATGGATTTAAAATTTATTTTTAATATGGATTTAAGAGAGAAGATGGGAAACGTTAAAAGGGCTAGCTATTTTTCTTCTTCTCCTTCTTCTCCTTCTTCCCCGTTGCCCGTGCTCTCCTCATAGCCAATATATGTTTTCTTTGAGTTAGTTTATTCTTTAGTTTATGGACAAATTTTGAAACCTTAAGTGATATAGAGGCTTAAGCAAAGTTCAAGGATGATTAAAACTAAGTGATTAGTTAAATATTAGAGATTAAAGAAAATGAGTTTTTGAGTGATATGATGAAATATGAGTTTTTATTGAGTATTACAAGTAAATTTGAGTTGTCAATGAATTAAATAAGAGATTAGAAGCATTGGATGTGATTAAAAACATGTATGAAAAAATAGTGTGATTCTTGGTTTGGGATGTTCTTTGGAGAATTTAGATGTTATAAGAAGATAAATGGAGGAAAGTTAGTTGGGTTAAGTGATGATAAGTTTGAGGGTATTGTTTGAGTTAAAAGTAAGAGATTTAAACAAAATTTGGGCAAAAATCAAGCTGAAAAATGGAAAATCTGGGTAAGGGTATCGATACTGGAAGAACAATACCGATACTATAGGTTTAAAATTGGGGGAAATAGGATGAACAATATCGATACTAATGTAATTAGTATCGATACTGTTGTGGGTATCGATACCATGGATTCCAGAATACAAAATTGGTATCGATACTAAAAGGTAGTATTGGTACTATAGTATAGAAGTATCGATACTACGGTAGGGATATCGATACTATTGATTCTAGAAAATTTAAGATATGATGAATTTTTATAGAAATTGAATATACTAGTACTTTTGAGTATTATTAAAAGTATATATGTCAGAGAGTATACTATCATTGGTATGGTTTGTGTACTTAATGGATGCTTGTATAGATCATAACCAAGCTTCGGAGTCAACCAAGAAAAAGGGCAAGGATAAAGTTACTGAATAGTCGGACATCATTACAGTATACTAGTGAGGCATACCAAGTGAGTGCATTTATTATGTACATTAAGAGTTATAGTTTATTGTGTTAAATGCATATGTTGCATTGTTATATCAGTACTATGTGTACTATCGGCACTAAGTGTGCAACCCACGGAATTCATAATATGTTTATGAACGACCGTATCAGCACTATGTGTGCACCCCAAAGAACTTATAATGATTTGAAAAAATTAAATTCGAATTTGATAGTTATTATATACTGATGTATTCGATTTCACCTCATTAGTGTTATTGCCTCACTAAGTAAATACTTAACGTGTGTTTATTTCACGCTCAGGTTTTTAGCGAGCAGAGTAAGGAGTGCATCTGACATTGTCATTCAAGGGTCACCTCATCAGTAATTGTACGACAACTATGTCCACTTTTGATGTTGTTAGTTGGCTTGTAATAGATTTATTATAATGATCTGAAAAGTATTTTGAACTGTGATGATGCAAAAATTTTAAAGATGTTAGAACCTTTAAGATCTATTTACATATTATAAGTAAATTAATGTTTTATTTTATTAAATCAAACCTTTTTATGATTGGAAAAATATTTATACTGGTTTTTCAAAAGTGGAAAGTTTGAAAAGTGATGTGACATCTATGACTCGTGTACGGAAGCGTATACAAGAAATTGGGTGTTACATTTATTGGTATCAGAGCTACAGGTTTAACCGATTCTCGACTGAAATTGAGTGTATTTTAATGTAAAAAAGGGTTTACATGCCACTAAGATATCAAGGTTACTGATAGGGTATAGTTAGAATATGATTGATTTCACTCCTTACTAACTTAAGTATTACCCTTATGTGTGTTATATTAGATGTCGGATTCTACGAATTCGCGAAGAGCGACCGATCAAGAATTTAGAGAAGGGTTGGGTAGTGAGAGCAATGATGCTAATAGTGAGCATCCGATCCCATCTGAAAATGTTAGTGCGCCTACAGATCAGGGTATGTCTATGCTAGAGTTTGGAGTCTTTTTGCAAGCTCTTGATGCCATTTTGACTCGGTTCTAACCTTCTCCACCTCCCCCTTCTCCTCTAGTACCGCAGATGTTAATCCCAAAAGAGTTGAGAAGTTTGGGAGCTCCTTTCGGGGAGAAGAGGATGAAGGTCCAATGGATGATGATTTATGGCTAAATGATGCTATGGTGATGTTAGAAAGCTCTAAATGCTCATATTCTGAAAACTAAGAAGAGTTGTATCTTTACTTCGAGGATTAGCTCAAGTGTGGTGGTCAAGTACTACGATGTATGCATCACCTAAACAAGTGACTTGACAATTCTTTCAAGATGAGTTTAAGAACAAGTATATCGAGGAGCAGTTGATGCTATCAATGTTGTTGAAGTTTCTTAATTTGAAACAAGGCGATCGAGCAGTGAATGAGTATGAGGCCGAATACAACAAGCTTAGTCGTTATGCTATTGAGGTAGTTCCTAATGATAAAGGTCGACGTGATCGGTTTATTAAGGGTTTGAGGCCTAAGTTGAAAGAGATGATGTTTGCTTTAAATTTTCCTAGTTTGCAAGAAGTTATTAATTGAGCTAAGGCTATTGAAAGAGCTCAAGAGAAGACTCTAGCAGCAGAGCAGAGTATGCAGACGGGAAAAAGAGTTAGAATGTCTTCAACTTCCCATCTTGCTAAGGGAGGTAAGGGCTCGAGTTCCCGATATACTAATAGAGTTAGTTTTGCTGTAGCTTCTCATAAAACTAAACAATCAAAATCTTTTGCTGCTAGTTCAGGTAGAGTATATGGAAAAAGAACTAATCCATGTCAGACATATGGAAAATTTTACCGAGGAGTGTGTAGATTGATCTCTGGAGCTTGTTTCCATTATGTACAAACTGGTCACTATGCTCAAAATTGTCCACAGAGATTTGGAGATAGATCAGCAGCAGCATCTAGTAGAAGCAGAGGAAGATTCGGTGGTCAATCTAAGTCAAACCAGCCATAAGAGACTCGGGGAGTGACTCGAATTTATAATATTAAGATTAATGAAGATCGGGATGACCCAGAGATTTTAATAGGTACATTCCATCTTTTTGATGAACATATATTTGTTTTGATTGACCCTGGTTCTACACACTCTTATATTTGTACAAAGTTTATTAGAGCTAGAGGAATTCCTTTAGAAAAAATCTTTAGTGAGATGATAGCGGTAAACCCCATGGGCCATTGTTCGAGGGTAACGCGGGTAGGTAGAAAATGCTCGATAAAAGATTCAAGGGGTTGTGTTCCTGACAAACTTGATGAAGTTTCCCTTTAATAAGTTTGAAATTATTTTGGGCATGGATTGGTTGTCTCAACATCATGGATGGGTTAATTGTCGTAAGAAACGATTATTTTTTAAGGATACGGAAGGCTCAGAAATAGTAGTGATCGGTGAAAAACGAAATCGCCATCCAATGTGATATCAATCATGACTGAAGAGAAAATGATATCCAAAAAGAATATAGTTTTCCTAGCTAACGTGATCGACACTCGAGTACCGAAAGTGAGAGTAAACGATATCATAACGATTAAGGAGTTTTCAGAGGGTTTTTGGAAAAAAATTATCGGGTTTACCTCTAGATTGTGAGGTGGAATTTAGGATTGAGGTTTATCTGGGTATCAAACCCATTTCTATGGCTCCATATCAAATGGCTCCAATGGAGTTAAGAGAATTAAAAGCCCAATTGCAAGAGCTACTTGATAAGGGATTTATCAGACCTAATGTTTCTTCTTAGGGAGCACATGTGCTATTTGTGAAAAAGAATGATGGGTTTATGCGGTTATGTATCGACTATCGTCAGTTAAATAAAGTGAAGATAAAGAACAAGTATCCTCTTTCAAGGATTGATGATCTGTTTAATCAACTGAAAGGCGCAGCGGTGTTCTCTAAGATAGACATGAGGTCAAGGTACCACCAATTAAAGATTAAAGAGGATGATATTTCAAAGACAGCCTTTCAGACTCGGCATGGACATTATGAATTTGTGGTGATGCCATTTGGATTGACAAATGCTCCTGTAGCATTTATGGACTTGATGAACCGAGTATTCAAACCTTACTTGGATCATTTCGTGCTGGTATTTATAGATGATATTTTGGTTATTCCAAGTCAAGAGAAGAACATGATTCTCATATTCGGGTGGTTCTTCAGACACTTCAAGAAAAGAAGTTGTATGCCAAATTATCCAAGTATGAGTTCTGGTTAGCTGAGGTTGCTTTCCTTGGTCATATAGTCTCCACATAAGGCATAAGATTAAATCCCAAAAAGATTCAAGCTATAGTGGATTGGCAACCTCCAAATAATGTGTTCGAAGTTAAGAGTTTCTTGGGGCTTGTTGGTTATTATAGGCGGTTTGTGAAGAACTTTTCAATGTTGTCTTTACCGTTAATTAAATTGTTAAGGAAAGACATGCTTTTTGTTTGGTTGGAGAAATGTCTAGAAAATTTTAAAATGTTAAAGAGGATTGTAACAGAGGCGTCAGTGCTTGTACAACCTGAGTCAGGTAAAGGCTACATCGTTTTTAGTTATGCGTCCCATAATGGATTGAGATGTGTGCGGATGTAAGATGGAAAAGTTGTGACTTATGCCTCAAGATAGCTGAAGAACCACGAGAGAAATTACCCAACCCATGATTTGGAATTGGCAGCGGTAGTGTTTGCTTTGAAAATTTGGCATCATTATCTATACGGTGAGCAATGTCATATTTATACAGATCAAACGAGTTTAAAGTACTTGTTGACTCAAAAAGAACTGAATTTGAGACAGAGAAGATGGATTGAGCTTTTCAAATATTATGATTTGATCATCGATTATCATCCCGAGAAAGCTAATGTGGTAGCAGATGCACTTAGCCGAAAGACTTTTGTCGCTTTACATGCTTTGAATGTGTGTATGTCTTTAAAGGAAGATGGTGCCTTGATTGCTGAACTTAAGTTAAATTTGATGCTTTTGGATCGGGTAAAAGAGCTACAAGGTCAAGATGAGAAATGCTTGGAAAGAATTGCGTAAGTAAAAAAAAAAGGCCAAAGACTTCAAAATGAGGACTAATGGATGTTTATATTACCGTGGAAGACTTTGTATTCCCGATAATGATGAACTGAAGAAAGATATTCTTTCTGATTCTAAGGCACATTATAGTCCTTTGACTATGCATCTAGGTGGTAATAAAATGTATCAGGATATAAAGAGTTGTTATAGGTGGCCTGGCATGAAAAAAGTTGTATCAGAGTTTGTTGCGAGATACCTGACATGTCAGCAAGTGAAAGCTGAACATCAAGTGCCTTCCAGATTGCTACAACCGATATCCATCACTGAGTGGAAGTGGGAACGGGTTACAATGGATTTTGTTTTGGGGCTACCTTTGTCATCAAGTAAAAAGGACTCAATTTGTGTAATTGTAGACAGGTTGACCAAGATAGCTCACTTTATTCCAGTTCGGGTAGATTACTCGATAGATAAATATATGGAGTTGTATATAAAATAGATAGTTCGGCTGCATGGAGTGCCTATATCGATAGTGTATGATCAAGACCCAAGGTTTACTTCAAGATTCTAGAAGTCCTTGTATGAGGCACTGAGTACTCGATTGAATTTCAGCAAAGCTTTTCATCCTCAAACAGATGGGCAATCATAATGAACTATTCAGATTTTAGAGGATATGCTAAGGGCATGTATGATTGAGTTTAAAGGATCATGGGAAAGATATTTTCCTTTAGCAGAATTTACTTATAATAACAGTTACCAATCAAGTATTAAGATGGCCTCGTATAAAGCCTTGTATGGGAGAAAGTGCATAACACCCTTAAATTGGTTTGAGCTAAAAGATCAAGACTTAGTTGGCCCGGATTTATGAAAGAAATGGAGGAGAATGTGAAAATTATCCAAGAAAATCTGAAGATAGCCTCGGATCGACATAAATCTTATGTTGATCTAAAAAAAGAGATTGAATATCATGTGGGGATAAGGTATTTCTGAAAGTATCGCCCCAGAAAAAAGTATTGTGGTTTAGGCGCAAAGGAAAGTTGAGTCTGAGATTTTTGACCTTATGAGATCTTAAAAAGGGTTGAACCTGTAGCTTATCAATTAGCTTTGCCTCCTGATATGGACAAGATCCACTATGTTTTCCACGTGTCAATGCTTAGAAAGTACCGATCAAATCTATCTCAAATCATCAAACCCGAAGAAATAGAGATCCTACAAGATTTAACTTACGAGGAAGAACCAGTGTGGATCTTAACTCGAGAAAACAAAGAACTACGTAACACGAAGATTCTTCTAGTTAAAGTACTTTGTCAAAATCACAAAGCAGAAGAAGTTACTTGGGAATGAGAAGAAGACATGAGAAAGCAGTTTCCACGACTCTTCGTATCAAGTACTTTTTTAAAATTCGAGGACGAATTTTATTAAGGGAGAGAATTGTAATACCCCAAATATCGGTTCAGTGACCATAATGACAGAATTTGAAATGTGGTAGATTAAATTAAATAAATGGTAAAGTATAAGAAATGATTTAATTAAGACCAATTAGAAAGAATGGATGAATAAAAGGGCATTTTGGTCATTTAGTGGGAAATTGATTTAAAATTCATTGATATTAGAGATTTAAGAGAGAAAAGGGGAAAAGTTAAAAAGGTTAGCTATTTTTCTTTTTCTCCTTCTTCTTCCCCGTTACCCGTATTCTCCCTATAGCCAAGGTAAGTTTTCTTTGAGTTAGTTTATTCTTTAGTTTATGGGCAAGTTTTGAAACCTTAAGTGATATAGAAGCTTAAGGAAAGTTCAAGGATAATTAAAACTAAGTGATTAGTGAAATATTGGAGATTGAAAAAATGGTTTTTTGAGTGATATGATGAAATATGAGTTTTTATTGAGGATTACAAGTAAATTTGACTTGTCAATGAAGTAAATAAGAGATTAAAAGCATTGGATGTGATTAAAATCATGTATGAAAAAGTAGTATGATTCTTGGTTTGGGATGTTCTTTGGAGAATTTAGATGTTATAAGAAGTTAAATGAAGGAAAGTTAGTTGGGTTATGTGAATCTAAGTTTAAGGGTATTGTTTGAGGTCAAAGTAAGAGATTTAAACGAAATTTGGGTAAAAATCGAGCTGAAAAATAGAAAATCTAGGTAAGGGTATCGGTACTGGAAGAACAGTATTGATACTATAAGTTTAAAATTGGGGGAAATAGGATGAACAATATCGATACTGATGCAATGAGTATCGATACTACTGCGGGTATAGATACTAAGAGAAAGGTATTGATACAATTGGTTCCAGAATGCAGAAATTGTATCGATACTGAAAGAGAATATCGGTACCATAGGGTGAATTTAAGATACTATTGAGTCTGGAAAATTTAAGATAGGATGAATTTTGATACAAATTGAATATAATAGTACTTTTGAGTATTATTAAAAGTATAAATGTTAGAAAGTATACTAACATTGGTACGGTATGTGTACTTAATGGATGCTTGTATAGATCATAACCAGGCTCCGGAGTCAAGCAAGAAAAATGGCAAGGATAAAGTTGTCGAATAGTCGGACATCATTGCAGCATACTAGTGAGGTATACCAGGTGAGTGCATTTATTATGTACATTATGAGTTATAGTTGCATTGGGTTAAATGCATATGTGGCATTGTTATATTGTACTATGTGTACTATCGGCACTAAGTGTGCAACCCACGAAATTCATAATATGTTTATGAACGACCGTATCGGCATTATTTGTGCACCCCAAAGAACTTATAATGATTTGAAAAAATTAAATTCGAATTTGATAGTTATGATATCTGATGTATTTGATTTCACCTCATTAGTGTTATTGCCTCACTAAGTAAATAATGTGTGTTTATTTCACGCGTATGTTTTTAGTAAGCAGAGTAAGGAGTGCATCTGACATTGTCATTCAATGGTCACCTCATAAGTAATTGTACGATAACTATGTCCACTTTTGATGTTGTTAGTTGGCATGTAATAGATTTATTATAATGCTCTGAAAAGTATTTTAAACTATGATGATGTAAAAATTTTAAAGATGTTCAAATCTTTAAGATCTATTTACATATTATAAGTAAATGAATGCTTTAGTTTATTAAATAAAACCTTTTTATGATTGGGAAAAAAATTATATTGGTTTTTCAAAAGTGAAAAGTTTTAAAAGTGATGTGACATCTAAGACTCGTGTAGAGAAGCGTATACGGGAAATTAGGTGTTACATTAATAGTATTTACACTTTTATTTCCAAGATGACTCTAAAACATAATTGGTCACTTAATGTATGTCATATTTTATGATAATAATATACATTATAAATATGTGCCCAATAATTATAGATTTTAATCCAAAAAATCTCACATTGACACTTTGGACACATTAGATTTGCCACGTTAGCGAGAAGCATTGATCGTTAGTAAACTAATGATTTTCATCCAACTAAAGATCATTTTGCCCCAAAATAAAAATTTTGATGGTCAAAGTACTCTAAAAAAATATAAGTCAAAATGACTATTTAATCAATTATGATGGGAATTTTGCGACATTATATCTATTATATTTTATACATATATTTTGACAAAATGTCTAAATTCTACATATACTTTTTAAATGACTAAGGTGATACTTGTGCTATGGTGAGATGTCTAATATGACACATGTACTTTTAAAACATGTAATATGGTATGTATAATTTTATAATGTCTAATGTGTTACACAACATTGACAAGAAATGATAATTCAAGTATGAAACTTACTAACACTGTCAACTCATATAAGATAATAATCCATGACATTATAGTTCATGTAGCATATTGGAGGTTTATTTATCAAAATAAAGTGTTATATTAGACATTTTATTAAAGTATATGTATCGTATTAGATATTTTTTTCAAATAACATACATTATATTAGAAACTTTAAAAATATAACTACCAAATTAAATATTTTATTAGAATAACAAATATTATGCTGTCATCTTTCATCATATGAAACACCATTTAATATTTAAAAATAAAAACAATTAATAGAAAATAATTAAAAAAAACTGTAGAGATATGAAGACCATAAATTGTCACACTCAAATATCTCTATTCTTAAAATAAATTGAAGAACAAAACTAGGATTGAAATGTTTACATACACGAAGCTAGAGATTTTTTTTTTTTTTTTTGAAAGAAATCGGAGCTACGATTTATTTTATGATTTTTTTTCCAAACGAAATGGCCACAATCTCTTCTTTTTATTTATATGGGATAAATATAAATAATATTTATTTAAAATTAATTCTTAATCATTTTTTTGGGTACAAATGATAAAAACGATCACGTTCAGTGGTCTACCATCTTAACAGCGTAGTCTTTCTTCTGTCAGCCTGGAGAATCAACTCTATTTCCTCAGAAGGGTTTTCCATTACGTGTAAACTATTGTTTCTTTCCAAAGTTATCTTGGCCAATCTATCTGCCGGATTATCGGCTTTAGATAGTCATCTTCCTCTCCCCTTTTCACTCCCTTCCTCGCGTCTTTTAGTCAAGTAGCTCTTCTCGGTTGCTCAACCGCTTATACGGCTGCCTACCTTTCCTTCTTTTGTGTGGCCTAGCTTTGATCTGTAGGAGCTGAGGCATAGGTTTCCGTTGCTTGAGTGCGTACGATTCTTTTTTTTCAATAAGGATTTTCGTAGCTTCAGGTGACGGAGCGGAGAAGCAAGAGCTCACTCGACCCATAGGAATAGGGAGGAAGTTTCATTCCAAACTGCTCGTAGTTTGAGCTAGTAGATGGGACAATACGCTGTTAGACAGGGAGTTTCAAACTGATATTTTACTATAAAGTAAAAAGGGTTTTACCAGATCGAAAGAATCCTGTAGCAAACGGGATTGATTCCACTTCCTTGCTGTTAAATACGTCCCTCTTCTCTTTCTTCTTTCTTGCCGATTCCGAACTCCAGGAGGAGAGTCGCTCAGCCGACTAAAGCTAAAAGCAGAGTTGGAGCTTGACAATGCAGTTGATCTTCTTGCTGCTGAGAGATATGCTGGCATTGAATGAAGCTGATTTCCCCGTATTGGAAAGAACCTTCTATAATGAAGAGTAGGATGTGAGGGAAAGCACTCTAGTCGAGTAAGATAACTGAAAGTTTCAAGCCAGTAAAGTCCGTTTGTGGGGGAGTTAACCCGGAGATTCGTCAATCAATTCTTTCTTCTGGAAACCACTAACAAGAGAAGGAGCAGGGCTTGTCCGGGGCAAGGGATGCAGGTATGTCATAAAGATGAAGCTTTCGTTTCAAGCGGGGGAGAAGGATTCAAAACCTTGTGTGAAGGAAAGGCTGTCAAAGTCGTTGACCATTAATCCGGTTGAAGGACAAATGGACAGTGAATCAACAGAATCGAGTTCTTTGCAGGATAAGGATTCGGCAGTCGAGACATCTATATCCATTTCATTAAGAAAGAGAGGGTCTGCAGGAATCGAGCGTTAGCGAGAGGAAAGTAAGCAGCAATAGGTCTTTTAGTCATTTGATATTAAACATGTATATATATATTATATATATAATATTTAAACTCAAAATCTGAAAAAATAATCATAATTCCTTTATTATTGGGCCATTGAATTTTGTCAAATTTAACATGGATGACGTTGTGTGTGGCTCGGTGGGCACGATGGCCTGAGTGATTATTAGAGGCATCTTGAACCTTAGATGAATAATCCAATAAAAATAAGCTTAAATGAGTAATTCAAATATTGAAAAGAAAAAGATTTCAGATTTAATTAAATTAATTTAAAAGTTTATATCAAATATTAGATATCTATAAATTTCAAATCTAAAGTTGTGTAATTATAACTATGTTATAAAAAATATTAGAGATAATACTATATTTTGGTTTAGTTTTTAATAGAGTTCATCAAGGGGTTTTGGTGGTTAAAAAATACTAGTTTTTTAATTTTAGTTTAGAATAATTATATTTATGTGATGTATATATGTTAGAAATAAATTTTTTTGAACAAATATTACCCTTTTAATCATTTCATACTATTAAAAAATAGTTTTTCATATCTTTATTCTTCTTCAATTTATTTTGAAGTAAGGGATGATAGCTTATGTAATAATCGATGTGGTCTTGGTGGAGACTTGGGTGCATGATAGGTTGGCTTAGTAAAGAATTAGTTGCCTAGTCCCACGAGATTGGTTTGAAGTTCACAGCTTTCCTCTACAGTTTGTTTTCCGTCATTTTAGGTACCTAATGGCTCAGGATATCTACAGTTAAGGCCTTGGAAGTGGAGAATGTTTAGAGGAAAGCTGAAATTGAAAAACTGCAGACAATGTAAAAGTATAAGGGTAATGGTTTCTTGTAGCCTTGGTTTTATTTTATGTAGGTTGTCGAGTGTGAAGTGTGTTGCACGAGACATATGCTTTCAACTATTCGGAATTATAATAGCATTGTGTAAGCGTACTCTTTTTACTCCATCTAAGTTTAGGGAAATTTTTTAATGAGCCTCTACCGATGTTTTAATTTTGTATGTGTTATAATTTAATCATACAAAATGTCTTTATAAAAAAAATAGTTTTTAATCTTTGAGAAAATAGCTTTTATCTTTGAGATGTGAATTGAATTTTAGTCTAACTAATCAGGCGCACAATATTGACCGTCCATTTTATGAAGAAAACTTCGTACTACACTAATGACAATTCCATCTGCAGACCATACAACTTTTTTATTAACATACCGTAAAACGATCTTATGTTAGACCGATATAAGTGGCGTTATTAAATAAATAAATAAAAACTCCCATAAATTATTTTTTAATAATAACCCCATATTTGTTAGAAAAATGACCTCAAATTATTCATATAAGACTACCTCGCGTCCTAAGAAATGTGTGGTAATGTCTTGTGTTGTACATAAAGCGAGGAACATCCGACTTGGTTGCACTTTTCGCATAACGCTATTTAATATTGGTATTAATGATCTCGTGTTACACAAAACACGAGATTTACGATATATCGAACCGTCACGGCGAAATTTATCGCGAAGAAAATTGTAAGTTTGAAATTTGAATAGATTCCCTAACCTTGCACTGTAGAAAACGAGAGGTATTACTTACCACTCTTCGGGGGTGGTGTGAGGACCGCTATAAATTTGGACCCCCACGATTGAATTCCTCACACCTCCTTCAAAAAAAATCTCTTTCATATTTTATCTTTTATACGATTATTATGGCGGGATTATTGAAGCTTGATCGAATACATGTGTTCCATTATTGGAGAACAAATCCGAAGGTATTTTTATTTATTTTTTTATTTTGAATTATTTATTTATTTTGAATCATTTATTTCGAATAAATTAGCGATTTATTTATTTATTTATTTGAAGGGTGACTAGTGTCTATTTTGTGCAACATTTCATGATTAAATGCTCCTTCTTTATTCATCTCTATTACTGATAACTCCGTAAAAAGACTCAATTTATAGTCTTTTCACTTAAGTTATTGTTCGTCTAAACAAAGTATGCATTGCATTTTTAGTTGCATATAGGTTATATTAGCCTGTGGTGGATAAGTTTTGCTTAGGCAAGATTTATTTGGCTTGACTGATGCGCTGAGGAGAAAGGGTTGTTTGAGTTGTGTTTATGCAGGAATTCTACAGAGAAAGAACATTTCAGTCGTGACAATGCAAAGTTGCAAAGGTCAACGGAACAGAAGAGAACGTGAAGAGTAGATTTATCTCGCCGAGGCAAGATTTATCTGAAGAAGTCTGAAGCAGGTATGGCGAAACCGCCTATGTCACTTGCCAGTTGGATGACCTACTTCACGTGCAAGCAAGCCTTGATTATTCTGATAGCCGCTAGCCGCCTTTTCTTTTTAAGCTTGGGAAATTAATAATTGCTAATTAAGGAAACTACAAAAGCATGCAAAGCCCTAGGAGATTTTTTCTTATAAATATTCAGTCGTATCCGCAAAAAGAAAAAAAAGCAAGGAAGAAGAAGAGAAAAGAGCTTTACCTAAGGCGTGAGAAAGCAACTATAATGCTTTCCCACCGTCTACCCACCAATCTTCCTTGGTGTCCTCCATAGCCAGACAATAGCAGAGCGGTGATCAGGCCTCAAGAGAGGGTGATCTCTAAGGCAGGCGTGGTGCTGATCAGGATTGTCGCGACAGAGCCCCTGGTTTTGGGAGTCGTTCTTCCTTTGTTCTTAATTCTTATTTTATTTGGGGTTGTATTAAACGATTAAATCTTGGATGGTCTTTGATAACACCATGAATGTTTTACTTGGTGTTAAACTTTGTTTTGCCTAAACAATATTTTTATGTTTATGAATGATGAATTATGTTTTCTTATGACTGTTTTGCTCATAGTTTAAATATTTTGCCTTAACACTGTAAGAGCATCAATAGATCGCCTAGGGTTTCGGTAAAACATGTCTTGGCATTGTGAGAGCATCGAGAGATAGCCTTTTGTCTAGATAGTGATTCTTAGATTCGAGAGAATTAAGATAGATCAACATGAGCAAAGGAATGAATCCGGGATGGTGAAGTTCTAACTTGTCTACCTTAGAGATAAGGAGTGAGTTTCAAGCAACTAAAAGGGATAATTGCTAGAGTAGGTTAAGACAACGTCTATAGTTAACGCCGAGAGGTATTTCCATAGCAACCGTCCAAGAATACCTAGTAATCCTGTTGGGCAGCTTAGTGAGGCATAATAATTCATTCAGAACTTAGAATAATTGTTGTCAAGACAGTAGTTTAGCATCAGTGCTCTGTGACACGTCTGAATATTAGAGATTGTTTACATTATATTTAAACCAATACTTGTTTTGTTTTGTTTTATCTGTTTGCATATTTCCTTTGCCTCGACTACATTATTCTAAAATCATTGAATCATTCTACTTAGTTTATTTGTATTAGTCTTAGTTCGAATACTTAGTAGGATTTAGTTTTTGACATTAGTTATAGCTGTGGTGAAAATATATTTCTAATCCAATCCCTGTGGAGACGATATTCACTCACTACTATATTACTTGCATCGATTGTGTATACTTGCACAGATTTGTTTGTCTTAGCATATACATTTACAAGCGATCAAGTTTTTGGCGTCGTTGCCGAGGATTGGCAACTGACGAAATTTTTTTTGCCATAACAAGTTCTTTTTGTCACTTTATATTTATTTAGTCTAACGTAGTTTTATTTTTTTATAGGTTTTTATTATTGCATGACATTGAAATCTGCTGGTAAACCTTTGTAACCATTCGACCCCGAAGTTGAACAATCGTTAAGACAAAGGTTGCGTGCCCAAAGAACCAGAGAACATTTGAATCAAATGCAAAACAACATGGGAGATCTAGGAGACCGAGATGCAGCGATTAATCTCCAAGTTGCAAGACCAAGAGAAATACGAGATTGTTTGAACCCAATTCTTGATGATCTCAATCCTGACATAGTGGCACCCAAGATACAAGCCACTCATTTCGAGCTTAAACCAGTAATGTTTAATATGTTGAACTCTATCGGCCAATTTTGTGGTACACCCAATGAAGATAGTAGACATCATATACGTGCTTTCCTTGAAGTATGCGATTAATTTCGACAACAAGGAGTACATGAAGATGTGCTCAAACTGAAGCTTTTTCCTTACTCCTTACGTGATATAGCAAGAGCTCGGCTCAGCGGAGTTCCTTCCGGATCAATGGAGTCATGGGCAGATTTATGCAAGAGTTTCCTACTCCGATATAATCCGCCCAATATGAATACACATCTTCAGAATGACATCGTAAGTTTTCTCCAAGGAGATGATGAACCAATGTACGAATGTTGGGATAGGTATAAAAGTTTACTTCGCAAATGTGTTAACCATGGATTCCACGATTGGACGCAAGTGGTGATGTTTTACAATGGAGTCAACACACCAACTCTAATGATGCTAGATGCCTTAGCTAATGGCACCTTACTAGACAAATCACCCGAGGAAGCTTTGTCATTCTCGACAGAATAGAAAATAATGACTATCAATTTCCAAGTGCAAGATTGGGAACCGGCAAAAAAACCCCTGGAGCATATGAATTAGAGAGTTAAGATTCGGTAGCAACTCAACTTTCTTCCATAACCAACATGTTAAAAATTTTGCAACGTTCTAATTATGTAAGAGAAGTCAAAGCAACCAATAATGTATGCTTGTTCTGTTATGGTAACCATCATGAGAGCAAATGTCCTGAAAACCATGAGTCAACCAATTTTGTGGGCAACTATAATCGGAACAACAATAATCCCTATTTGAATACGTACAATCCTGGTTGGAGACAGCACCCAAATTTCTCATGGAATAATCAAGGAAGCAACAATCAAGTTGCAAATTACATGCCACAACAAAATAATTTCGACCATCAATATTTTCAAAATCAGCATCATCAGCAGCCCTGGCAGAACAATAAAGGTATAGCTTCTTCCTCTAACACTCATTCCAATACTAACTCATTGGAATCATCCTTGCAGGAATTCATGGCCTCGACAAAAGATTTAATGGCTTCTACAAAGACCTTGATGCACGAACATTCTGCAATAATTAAAAATCAAGGAAATTTGTTACAAAGCCAAGCAACACTGTTGCAAAGCCATAGTTTATCTCTCAGAGCGCTGGAGAATCAAGTAGGACAAATTGCCACGGCATTACATTCTCGCCCACACGGAAATCTCCCTAGTGATACTGAAGTCACTAAGCATCATGGGAAGGAGCAATGCAATGTACTAACGCTAAGGAGTGGAAAACAAGTCGACCAAGATGACAAGTTTGGGGGAGATCACCTAAACTAGTTTTGCCAAGGCGTAACACGACCTGATCAATTTGAGAATACTGAATGAGAACAAGTGCCTGAAGAGAAGGAAAAAAGTAAAGGCTCAGAAAAGCATCAACCAGATAATAAGAAATTCATGGTCACGACCAGCGATTCCTCAGCACCATCAGTAGTAGATGTGAGACATCCACTACCGTTCCCTCAACAGTTGAAGAAGTATGATGATGATATCCAGTTCAAGAAATTCGTTGATGTTCTGGATCAGTTGTGTATCAATGTGCCCCTACTTAAAGCCATTGAGAAAATGCCTTCCTATGCCAAGTTTCTAAAAGAAATTATTACAAAAAAAGAAGGTAGAACGTGTCACCACGGCAACAGAAATCTGCTCAACAGTGAGCAAACTCCCACCAAAGCAAAAAGACCATGGCATCTTTGTGATACCATGTTCCATTGGTAATGACTTCATAGGACGAGCTCTTATTGATTTGGGATCAAGTGTAAACTTTATACCAAAGTACATATTCATGAAACTAGACGGATATCATGCCCATCCCACATCAGTCATCCTACAGTTGGATGATCGGTCGTATGTACAACTCGATGGCAGAATTGAAGACGTTGTAGTAAAGGTGGATAAATTTGTATTTCCAGTTGATTTTCTCATCCTGGATTGCGAAGTCGATGATAACGCACCAATCATTTTGGGACGCACATTCTTAGCCACCGGCATAATTTTAATAGATTGTGAAATGGGAGAATTCACCATGAGAGTTGGAGAGCAAAAAGTCACGATCAATGTATTCAACTCTATGAAATACGCGGACGATCCAGAGGAATGCCAATGTATTAAAAAGATTGAAGAAAAGGCAATCCTTGGACTAGGTGAATCCCTCAGGCTCGATGAATATAGTATTTTTTACCTTGAACCTACAACCGAGATGTATGAAGTAGAAAACTTTGGCCGAGATGAATTATTTTCAAAAGATGATTCTAAAAATTATGGCCCCAACCATAGAAATCTGAGCAATGAACACCCTAAAAGTGATACCAAGGTAAGATACGAAGGAAAGAAAAATGACCAATTGAGATTTCTTCATAGGTCAGGTATGAAATTTGAACCTTTAGATTATGATGAAGTTAAGTCTCAAGAGTCATCTTCACAACATGCACTGAAATTGTAACTCAAAACTTTGCCATCACATTTGAAATATGTTTATCTAGGAGTTGATGAAACCCTACCAGTGATTATTTCAGCTAACCTAACCTCCGAACAGGAGAATAGTTTGTTGAATGTTTTGTCACAGCACAAGAAATCTATAGGTTGGACGATGGCAGATTTGAAGGGAATCAGTCCGACCATATGCATGCATAAAATCAATCTCGATAATAGCCACAGTACCTCGGTAGAACCCCAAAGATGGCTCAACCCGATCATAAAGAAGGTAATCATAAAGGAAATAATAAAATGGCTGGATGTGGGAGTAATTTATCCTATATCTGATAGTTCATGGGTTAGCCCAGTACAATGCGTACTAAAGAAAGGTGGTGTGGCCATGGTCAAAAGCGAGTAGGATGAGTTACTCACCACGATAACAGTCATGGGCTGGCGCATATGCATGGACTACAGGAAGCTCAACAAAGCCACAAAGAATGATCATTTTCCCCTCCCTTTTATCGATCAAATGTTGGATAGATTAGCGGGAAAAGTATTTTATTGCTTCCTCGATGAATACTCGGGATATAACCAAATTGACATAGCACTCGAGGACCAAGAAAAGACAACTTTCACATGCTTGTATGGTACCTATGCATTTCGACGAATGACGTTTGGACTGTGTAATACTCCAGCTACATTCAAAATATGCATGATGCCAATCTTTTCAGATATGGTTGAAGAGTGCATGGAAATATTTATGGACGACTTCTCCGTTTCGGGTGATGACTTTGATCGATATCTCGACAATTTATCCAAGGTGTTAAAACGATGTGAAGAAGCCAACCTAGTATTGAATTGGGAAAATACCATTTTATGGTAACCGAAGGAATAGTGTTGGGTCACAAAATTTCATGCCATGGCATCGAAGTTGACAAAGCCAAGATGGATCCAATTGTAAATCTTTGATAACACCATTAATGTTTTACTTGGTGTTAAACTTTGTTTTGCCTAAACAATATTTTTATGTTTATGAATGATGAATTATGTTTGCTTATGACTGTTTGGCTCATAGTTTAAATATTTTTCCTTAACACTGTAAGAGCATCGAGAGATCGCCTGGGGTCTGGGTAAAACATGTCTTGGCATTGTGAGAGCATCGAGAGATAGCCTTTTGTCTAGATAGTGATTCCTAGATTCGAGAGAATTAAGATAGATCAACATGAGCAAAGGAATGAATATGGGATGGTGAAGTTCTAACTTGTCTACCTTAGAGATAAGGAGTGAGTTTCAAGCGACTAAAAACGATAATTGCTAGACTAGGTTAAGACAACGTCTATAGTTAACGCCGAGAGGTATTACCATAAAAACCATCCAAAAATACCTAGTAATCCTGTCGGGCAGCTTAGTGAGGTATAATAATTCATTCAGAACTTAGAATAATTGTTGTCAAGATAATAGTTTAGCATCAGTGCTCTGTGACACGTCTGAATATGAGAGGTTGTTTGCATTATATTTAAACCAATACTTGTTTTGTTTTATCTGTTTGCATATTTCCTTTGTCTTGACTACATTATTCTAAAATCATTGAATCATTCTTCTTAGATTATTCGTATTAGTTCTTAGTTCGAATACTTAGTAGGATTTAGTTTGTGACATTAGTTATAGCTGTGGTGAAAATATATTTCTAATCCAATCCCTGTGGAGACGATACTCACTCACTACTATATTACTTGCATCGATTGTGTATACTTGCATAGAGTTGCTTGCCTTAGTATATACATTTACAAGCGATCAATTACTGATTTTGGCATTTTAACATGATTTATGTGCAGAGCAATGACTTCTAGAAAATGTGCTTAAAAGCCCTAAAAATGTACTTTTTGTTCTTGAATCAAGGTTGGAACAATGGGCATGAAATTGAGTATGAAATGTTGATGTGGCAGTGGATTAGCAGCTTCTAGAAGGTCCAGTTAGCAGCATCCAGTCAGCATCTTTTAGAAGATGGATGGACGAGTGGAGCATTTCAAGGAATTTAAAATTCAAGTTTTTAGATTTATATTTTTATTTTTAGGATTTAATTTTAAACAATTATCTTTTATTTTTTTAGCCTATTTTTAGGGTTTTTAGAAGACTATAAATACCCCCTTAGGGTAAGCCTAATGGAATCATCTTTTCTTTAGTTTAATAAAAATTATTTTCTTTTATTTTCATTTTCTTTAATTTTCTTTCAATCCGAGGGCTAAAGTGATGACTCAATTTCAACATGAGAATTGAAAAGCACTTGAATAACTTCGAAATATCTCTCTCAATCTCTGCGCTTATTTTCAAAATCAAAACAGTTTTCAAAATCAAAGATTGACTTTGGTCAAGATGTTGTTGCGATTAAAAGTGGGAGGAATGATCGGCTTATTGAAAGCACATTCGAGTTCTTGGTAACACACTTGGGAAGATTGCCTTGCTAAGAGGGAATTGAGATCGAAATTAGTAGTTATTGAAACAACAATTCGAGTCGGTCTTCACAAACTTAAATGGTTATTGATCTATGACAATTGATGTTGATCAGATCAATTTTCGAAGCAAGAATCAAAGATTGTCTTGGGTATATGATATACAAAGAAGAGTCACAAGGATTTCCCTCGTAGACAAAGTAACCGACGTGAATCCCAAAGGAAAAATCTAATTCGATGATCCAAAGGAAATTGAGACAAAATGAAAGCCTAAGGTTGATTTTACCATATTGAATTTTCCTTTAAACTTTTTTTTTAAATTTCTTTTTAATCTTCTTTCAAATCTTTTTTTTTTTATTTTTCTTCTTCTATTTTATTTCTCTTCTTCTATAAATCCCTTACCATTACTCAAATTCTACTCCATCCACTTCTTGGCTCAAAGATTAAACAAAGCACTAATAAATCAGGAAATTTTCTTAGTCTCTGTGGGATCGACCCTTACTTCTCTTTTACTACGTTAATTTTTCTTTATTTATTAATTGAGAATAAGGAATTATTTTGACGCAAAAAATGACACGCGTCAAATTGGCACTGTTACCGAGGACTAACAGCGAGTTACTAATTTATTTTTTTCTTTATTTTTAATTTATGACTAGGAGGTGGATGAAGCATCTATCTCAAATCTGTAGTCTGAATAAGACCGTTGAGCTAACAACGTTAAAAAATAACGCTTTATGGAGGGCATCATATTTTTATTTTTCGTTTTTTCAATTTTTATTTTTATTTTTATTTTCAATTTTATGATTTATTTTGTTTTTATTTTTCTTTGAATTTTCAAGTACCTCATTATTCCTACTTGAATTTTAAGCAAGATGGAATCAAGAATTACTCAAACCGAAAAAATGGCAAAAACCTGACCCCAAGGCGTGAAGAGATCTTGCGACAGCGAACAAAGGAATAATCATTCTGAAAAAAGGAAGCGGGATTTCAAAATATGAACCAGATTCGAACAGTGCAGTGCATGAAACAAAAAAGTGCAGAAAAACATATTTGTTTCAAACAGTGCAAAAGAGTTTGAATGGAACAGTGCAGTAAAATACAGTGTATATTTGAATGAGTAGAAAAAAATAGTACAGAAAATGTGAAAATGTTCGAACAGTAAAAAAATAGCAATACAGCTTTGGTTCAAACAGTGAGAGGGAAAAAAGAAAAAAAAAGAGAGAAAATTATAAAGCTTGATTGAGTTCTTTTCTTGAGTTTACTTCCTTTTAAATCTCGGAATGGTCTATTATTTTCTTGATTTTTGTTTTGCAGAAAATTTTAATATATCTTCTGGTAGCTTCTCGATGGATATTCTGCTCTACAAAAAATTCATCATGTTAAACAAAGTCGTCACTAGATCGGGGAGTATTCATTTTCCTCTCTTTTACTTTAATTTTAAATTATATTTTGAGACAAGACGATTTCAGTGAGGGGGCAGGATTGCATGTTGAATTTCGCCTCGCTTTTCGAATGATTGAATTTAATATATTTTGATCTTGATATGTTGAGTTGTTTGTTGCATATTCTTGTATTTATTTGATTACTTTAATCTTTTATGATGAATTCTTTAATTTTGATTTGAATTAAACATTGGAAGCATGATGGTTATATGGCATCGATAGTGTATTTTCCATGAATTGTTTGGCATTCCATGGTTTATTGGTTGAATTAATGCTAGACTTGATACATTAAACCTATTTTTGTGAGCTTTAAGCCTAGTTGAGCATACATGTTTCGTTCTTACTCTTTGTTTCTTTGTACGTGCTGAAACTCGTTTTAGCATTCTAGAACTTGTGGTATGATGCTTATCGAGACTACATGCATGAATTTGATGTTTTCGTATGATAAAGGCACTTAGGATTAACCATCTTCACTACTCAAAAAAATAACTACCCTTTCATCCCTTAGCGAACCACCTTTGAGACAAATTATACCTTTTCTTTGATTTTCACCTAATTAAATTTAACCCGAAGTCTTTCTTTTTATTTTTTTCCCTTTCTTTTCACACCCTTGCCGAGACTTGATATCTTGTATCATTTTTGTCCCACGAAGAAAAAAAAAAGAAAAAAGGAAACAAAAAAATAGTTTCATAAAAAAGTACATTGTTCACTGTTTCGAACAATAAAAAAGGAAAAAAGGGAAAAAATAAAAAAGGAAAAAAACAGACCCTTTGTTCGAGTCAAAAGAAAAAGAAGAAGGAAAATTGATATTTTTAATTGTCTTTCATCAATTCTTTTTCCTTGTTTTAATTTTCGTTGTGCTTCATGTTAATTCGTGGATTGTTCCTAATTATTGTGATATCTTGTTTTGACATTTTAAACCTTTCTTTTCAGCATTTTTCCTTACCCATACCTTAGCCACGTTACAACTCAGATTAAAGCCCTCTTGACTTTTGCATCAAATTTGTTTCTAAGTAGTGGATATTGGATCTAATTACAAACTTATGGTTATGCTTTGACTTGTTTTGGCTTAAGCGTTGCTTTGTCCTTAAACACTTTGAGCAGAATGAGTGAATCCTTTGTGAGGTTATCCAATTTTGCATCATGAGATTATGAGTTATTGCAATGACTTGTTTCGCTTATTTCCTAGCTTTGCCACTTGCTTGATTGTTTCCTAGTTCCAATCAATTGCATTGATTTTGGTTCATTGGAAGATTAATGCATGATGTGAATTAGAGAATGGAAACTTATAATTTTGGCATGTTGATTGTTCAATGCTTGAGGACAAGCATTGAACAATTGAGGGGGAATTTGACTAGTGTCTATTTTGTGCAACATGTCATGATTAAATGCTCCTCGTTTATTCATCTTTATTACTGATTTTGGCATTTTTACATGGTTTCTGTGCAGATCAATGACTTATGAAAAAATGTGCTTAAAAGGCCTAAAAACTGCACTTTTTGTTCTAGAATCAAGGCTGCAACAGTGGGCATGAAATTGAGCATGAAATGCTGACGTGCCTGTGGGTTAGCAACTACTAGAAGGTCCAATCAGCAGCTTCCAGAAGCTGGATGGACAACTGGTGCATTTCAAGCAATTCAAAATTCAAGTTTTTAGGATTTATCTTTTTATTTTTAGGGTTTAAGTTTAAATAATTATATTTTATTTTTAGCCTATTTTTAAGGTTTTTTTAAGGTTATAAATACCCTTTTAGGGTAAGCCTAATGGAATCATCCTTTTTAGTTTAATAAAAATTCTTTTCTTCTATTTTCGTTTTCTTTAATTTTCTTTCAAGTCGAGGGATAAAACAATGACTCAATTCCAACGTGAGAATTAAAAAGCACTTGAATAACTTCGGAATATCTCTCTCATTCTCTGTTGAAAAACATTTTGATATTTTGATATACCAAAGAAATTTGTTAATTAATTTTTATAAATTTTAAGATTATATTCGATTCAATTATTCGAATATATACAATTATTACTTAAAGTTTTAAAACGTCAATTTTTACTTCTTACTCAATGAAAAATTGAGATCTATACTGAAAATATTTTTGAAAGAATTTTTACTAAAGGTTTCTAACTTTAATCGAGTCAAAAACTCAATTTTAATATGGTAGTATCGATATCGTGATTACTGAACCTCAAAATAGTACTGATACCATGCATGATATCGATACCATGTTAATATAGTAGTATCGATACTACAGGTGTAGTATCGATACTACTCCTTTGGTTTTGACTCTGAAATTTTCCAGAATCTCCAAATGGTACTGATATCGTTGTCTGGTAGTAGTATCGATACTCCTTGAGACAGTATTGATACCGTTATTTTCCAATGGTTAAATTTTTTGTATTTATTACAGGTAGTATCGATACTATAGATATAGTACTGATACCAATAGCTTCTGAGCATCATTTAATGCAGGAAAACTGCCCCCAACGGCTCTATCCACTCCCCCAACAACTCAAACGGTTGGACTTGATTGAGGGAGTATATGACAAGATCACAAGCCACTTGTTATGACAAAAAACAAGAGAGAAATCCAAAAACTTCAAGTGTGAGCTAAATAAAGTCAACATTCTTCAATATTCTTTTTGCTTTCAAAGAATACTTCTTGCACTTATTTGTATTTATTTCTCAAGTGTTATTATTTGTTCTTGAATTGTGCAAACACTTTCCTTGTGTGGTTTTTATAAGTTTGCAATTTGTAATTTTTCTCTTTGAAAGAGTGTCTCAAGAATTTGAGGTATAATTCTTGAGGGAGTTGTAAGGTTACACCTTATCCTCAAAGGTAGATACAAATTAGTGAATTTATGAAAATCCTAAGTGTGGATAGCTAAGGTAGTGGAACTAGACTTTGGTTGATAAAGTCGAACCACTCTAAATTCTTGTGTATATTTGTTTTAAATTTTTCCTCTTAAGCTTCCACAAAATTTTAATTGCCAATTCACCCCCTCTTGGCTATTTCATCCTTCGATTGGCTCAACAATTGGTATCAGAGTTAGACTCATTGGAAGGTTTAACCATCTCCTAAGAAGATCCTAAATGAGTTCAATCGTCATCCAAATCATCCATGGCCTCTACATCAAATTTCGAAATTGTTTGTGACTCTCAACCCATCAACAAGCCTCCATACTTCAATGGAGCCAACTATGTGTATTGGAAGAATAAGATGAAACTCTTTATTCAAGCAAGTGATTTGGGAGCATGGAGCATCATGATGAAAGGTTATTCTACTCCAACTAGAGATATGGAGATGTGGGGTGAAGAAGAAAAAAGATTGTTCCAACTTAACACAAAGGCAATTTACATTCTATTTTACGCACTTGGGCCAGAAGAATATGGGAGAGTATCATCTTGTTCCAATGCCAAGGAGATATGGGACAAACTTGAAGTTACTCATGAAGGTAAAAATGAGGTAAGAGAAACTAAAATTAGTCTTCTCAATCATAACTACAAAAACTTCAAGATGAGACCGGATGAAGACATAAAATCCATGACCGATTGATTTTCGGTTATTATCAATGGTCTCAAAGGCTTTGGAGAAGATATTCCAAATGAGAAGCTAGTTAGAAAATTGATCTACAGCCTTCCCAAGTCATGGTAATCCAAGAAGACCGCCATAGTTGAAGTAAAGAATCTAAAGACTCTCACCTTAGATAGCTCATTGGATCTTTGCTTACTCATGAAATGATGGTAAAAGAAGAAGAAGAAGAAGATCAAGAAAATAAAGATGAAGAAAAGAATGAAATGGAAAATAAGAAAAATATTGGGGTTACTCTAAAACCCACTAAAGCTGAGAGTGACTCAAATGATGAATATGAAGATGAAGAAAAGGTAATGTTTTCCAAAATATTCAAACGATTAATGAAGTCAAACAAAGGAAGAAGATTTCAAAGAAAAGAAAGCTTCAAGAATGAGTCCAAGGAGAAGGACCCCATAATTTGTTATGAATACAAAAAGTCAGGGAATGTTAAATTTGACTGCCCACAATTAAAGAAGAATGGATCCTCCAAGAAGAAGCACAAAGCATATATAGCTATATGGAGTGATGAATAGTCATCCAACGAAGAGGAAGAAGAATTAGCTAACTTATGTCTTATGGCCATTGAGGGAGAATCTAAGGTAACCTCTAACTTATCTATATTAAATGAATATTCCTTTAATGAGTTGCAAGAGGCTTATGATGAGTTGGCCTTGGAATTTGATATCATGCTTTCAAAATATAAGAAAAATATTTCAAAATTGAAAAATAAAAATGATCTTTTATCCAAGACCAACAATGAACTTGAAAGTAAGGACAAGGATATGCAACTCAAATTAGAGGAGTTTGTAAAGAAAAATCATGAATTGCACAACGTACTTTCAAAGGTTTAAGATTATCATCAAAAGAAACTTGATGATATCAAAGCTTCTTTTCACAAAGTTGGAAAAAATAGATTTGAAAAATGAAAAAATTCAAAATCCAACTATGTTAGAAATAGCTTTAGACCATACAATCATATAGGTCCCCAAAGAACCTCAAATAAGAAAGTTATTAAAAGTATATGGGTCCCTAAAGGACTCATTACTACTAACGACAAGGATATCATAGAAAAATTGATACCTGAGGGGACTAGATTATTGGGAACTAATGCCTATGGACCCAGAAGAATTTGGGTACCAAAAATCATAACTTAATCTATGTTTATAGGTGGAGGAGCATTGCTACAAGGAACAAAACAAAAGCTCAAACTCTTGGTACCTTGATAGTGGTTACTCAACACACATAACTGGTGATAAGAGTCGGTTCTTGGAGCTTAATGCTAAAAGTGGAGGAGTAGTAACCTTTGGTGACAACTCAAAAGGTCACATTGAAGGAAAAGGTTATATTGGTAACAACTCTTCCATTCTTATTGAAAATGTTTTATATGTAAATGGGTTAAAGCATAATCTTCTTAGTATTAGTCAATTATGTGACAAGGGATACAATGTCTTATTCGAGTCTAATGGTTGCAAAATTGTTGACATTGCATCTAATACGATTATGTTTGTTAGTCATAGAATAGGAAATATTTACATGGTGCATCTAGATAATATTGACATGTCTAATACATGCTTAGTTGCTAAAGATGAGCATGATTGTTGGTTGTGACATAGGAAATTTGGACATGCTAGCATGAGTATTTTACAAAAACTTGTTCAAAGCAATCTTGTTAGAGGCTTGCCAAAGTTAAATTTAATCTTGATAAAATTTGTGATGCATGTGCTAAAGGAAAACATAAAATAACTTCCTCTAAGCATATTAATGATGTATCATCTAGTAGAGTATTACAATTGATCCATATAGATCTTTTTGGGCCTATTAGAACTACTAGCTTGGGTGGAAAACAATATGCATTTGTATTGGTTGATGACTACTCTAGGTTTACTTGGGTTACTTTCTTTAGTACAAAAGATGAATCTTTAGAAAATTTAATCAATTTCTCTAAAATAATCCAAAATGAAAAAGGTTACTCTATTTCAAGTGTTAGGAGTGACCATGGAACCGAATTTGAAAATCTTGGGTTTTGTATTTTTGTAATTTAAATGGAATTAGCCATATTTTCAGCTCTTAGAACCCTTCAACAAAATGGAGTTGTTGAGAGGAAAAATAGAACTTTAAAAGAAATGGCTAGGACCATGCTTTGTGAAAACAATTTGCCAAAATATTTTTGAGCAGAAGCCATAAATACCACTTGTTATGTGATTAATCGAGTAATGATTAGACCTATTTTAAAGAAAACTCCATATGAAATTTTCAAAAATAAGAAGCCTAAAATTAGTTGTTTTCATCCTTTTGGATTCAAGTGTTTTGTTTTAAATAATGGAAAATATAATCTTGGCAAATTTGATGCTAAAAGTGATGAAGGAATTTTTTTGGGATATTCTTTAAATTCTAAAGCCTATCGTGTGTTTAATAAAAGAAATTTTGTGGTAGAAGAGTCAATACATGTTGTTTTCGATGATAATCCATGTAACACTCATCTCCCATATACCTTTTCGTATACGAGCTATATATGTCACATCATTTTTTAAACAGTTCCTCATTTGAAAACCAATACTATTTTGTTTCGTTTATAAAACATTTTAATTTACTTAAAATAAAACATACATTTAATAAGATAAACAACCAAAAGAGAGGTTCAACATTTCACCGTTTACAGAAGTTTAATTCAAAAGATTTTTAAAGCATTTATTTTTCTAAACTTATTACATGCCAACAAAAATACATCAAAAGTAGACATGTAAGTCGTATTGTTACTGACAAGGCGATTCCGGCTTAGATGTCTATTAATCTTCTTACTCAACGGGTATTATACCTACACATGAAATAAACACACGTTAAGCATTACTTAGTGAGGCATACTTAATCATAAGTAAAATTCTAAACACAATTTATTTAATTGTAATTCATATTTCAAGAGATTCTTTCAATCCAATAAACACTCTATGGTTTACATTGATAGTGCTAATATCATCATTTCTCAACCATTACTATAATCTATGTGGTATGCATACATATTACCAATATAAAAATTCATTTTCTTATTATAAATTTCTTATGTTTACACACATATTTCCTATATGGAAATTCATACACTTAGTATGAATCTCTTAATGGTTTGAACACAAAGTGCAAAATACAGAAATTCATACACTTAGTATGAATTTCTTAACTTTTTTGCACACGAAGTGCCCAATATAGAAATTCATACACTTAGTATGAATTTCTTAACGTTTTGCACACGAAGTGCCCAGTACGGAAATTCGTACACTAAGTATGAATTCTTAACTTTATGCACACGAAGTGCCCAATACGGAAATTCATGCACTTAGTATGAATTTCTTAACTTTATGCACACGAAGTGCCCAATACGGAAATTCATACAGTTAGTATGAATTTCATAACTTTATGCACACGAAGTGCCCAATACGGAAATTCATACACTTAGTACGAATTTCTTAACTTTATGCACACGAAGTGCCCAATACGGAAATTCATACACTTAGTATGAATTTCTTAACTTTATGCACACGAAGTGCCCAATACGGAAATTCATACACTTAGTATGAATTTATTAACTTTAAGCACACTTAGTGCCAATTGGTAATCACATATACACATCAATAATTCCTACAACTATGACTATTATAGCATGTACGTACATAATTAAATGCACTCACCTGACTTGCCTTGCTTATATATCCAAAATGGAAAGATGATTACTCCGGAACTTAGCCTTTGCCTTTTGCTTTACTCGACTCGGGAGCTTGATTACGATCTATTCCATATTTATTAAATACATGTATAATATCAATTGTTAGTATATTACCTAAAAATTATACTTAAACATTAATCAAAAGTACCTATTATTAACCTTTCAATAACAATAACAACCTATTTTACAATTTTGGCTCTTTAGTATCGATACCTCTTCCATGGTATCGATATTACCATACTATGGTACAGATACCCTACTATGTTATCGATACCATTTTTGCATTCTGTTTTGAAATGGTATCGATATCCTCCCTTCGGTATCGATACTCCCCCTTCGGTATCGATACTGATTGAATCAATATAAATACTACCTAGCATATTAATCTTCTGTAATATCGGTATTGTTCTATCAATACCTAGAATTTATAGTTTTCAACCCAATTATCACCCAAATGGGGTTAAATTTCGTTATATGAACACCTTACAATACCTGAAACTCTTCTTTAACTATCCCTACTAGCTTTCCTTCATTTTGTTTATTAAAACATCTAACATCTTCCGATAACATTAAATTCTAAGAATTGCACCATTTTTCCTAATGTGTTTTTAATCCTATCCAATGCTTCTAATCTCTCCTTTGCATCTATGAAAAGTCAAATCTACCATAAAACATCCATAAACCCTCATATTGCAACATATCACTCAAAAACCCATTTTCTTCATTCTCTATTATGTCATCCATAACTTAATTTTAACCTCATTTAATCCTTCCTTAAGCTTCTATCATACTCAAAGCTTCAATAACTAACCAAAAATGAAATAATAAACTAGCCATTTGAAATCTCACCTTTGAGCTATGGGGAGAGCTTTTCCACGGTAAGAAGAAGAAGATAAAGATATAGTTTGTATCTCATTTTTCCCTTTTTCCTTAATTAAATATCTTATTAAAATAATTATTAAATTTATTTTATCTTTAAAGGACTAAAATACCCTCTCTATTTATCTATGGTTGTAATCTAGTCTAAACCACTATTCCAATCCTTTACCCATCTTTTATCATTTAATCACTTAGATCCTCCATTTTTAAATCTTTTCAATAAAGTCCTTAATTCAACATTGGGGCATTAAAATCCCCTTTCGAGGAATGATTCTTGTCTTGATGATGATGTAGGTATATTAAATCCAAATGACATGGGAGAATCATCATCTAAAGAAGAACTGAAGAATGAGGAAACTCAAGACGCTTTCAAGAATCTAACTATAGATGAAAGGGAAGTCACATACCCAAGGGAGTACAACTATGTCAAGGATGGTGATATTTTGGGTGATCCATCTAAAGGGGTAACCACTAGATCTTCTCTTAAAAACATTTGTAATTATATTTCTTTTATCTCATGCATAGAGCCTAAGAATATCAAAGAAGCATTAAATGATGAACATTGGATTATGGCTATGCAAGATGAGTTAAATCAATTTAAGAGAAGTCAAGTATGGACATTAGTTGAACGACCTAGTAATAAGTCTACTATAGGTACTAAATGGGTATATAGGAATAAGTTAGATGAAAGTGGTAATATAGTGAGAAACAAGGCTAGACTTGTTGCTCAAGGGTATACTCAAGAAGAGGGCATAGATTGTTTATGAAACTTATGCTCTCGTAGCTAGGATGGAAGCAATTAGAACGTTATTAGCATTTGCATGTTTTCATGGATTTACATTATTTCAAATGGGTGTTAAAAGTGCATTTTTAAATGATTTTTAAAAGAAGAAGTGTATGTGGAACAACCTCCCAGTTTTGAGGATTCAAAATTTCCAAATCATGTTTTCAAATTAACAAAAGCTTTGTATGGTTTAAAACAAGCTCCTAGAGCTTGATATGAAAGATTATCAAATTTTCTTATTGAAAAAGGTTTTTCAAAAGTGAAGATTGACAATACATTGTTTATAAAATACAAAGGTAAAGATTTGTTAGTAGTTCAAATTTATGTTAATGATATAATTTTGGTTCTACTAATGATGTTCTTTGCCAAGAATTTTCTAAGCTAATGTAAGGTGGGGGAGCTTTCATTTTTCTTGGGCTCCAAATCATGCAAAGAAAATATGACATCTTCATCAATCAAGAAAAATACATCAAAGATATGCTCAAGAAGTTTGGATTGGAAAATGTGAAACCCCAAGCCACTCTTATGAGCTCATCTACAAAGCTTGACAAAGATGAAGAAGGTAAGTGTATTGATGTTAAAATTTATAGGTCTATGATTGGATCTTTCCTTTACCTTACATCAAGTACACCAGACATTATTTTTAGTGTTTGTTTATGTTCTAGATTTCAATCATGCCCTAAGGAGTCTCACTTACAAGCCATTAAAAAAATCTTTAGATACCTTAAGGACACTCCTAGCATAGGACTTTGGTATCCTAGAGACTCTAGCTTTAGCTTACATGCCTTCTTGGAGGCGGATTATGGAGGTTGAAAATTAGATAGGAAAAGCATTTCCAGTACATGTCAATTCCTAGGAAATATGTTAATTTCTTAGTTTTCAAAGAAACAAAATAGTGTTGCACTATCTGCTATCGAAGCATAATATATTTCTGCCGATAGTTGTTGTGCACAAGTTTTATGGATGAAACAACAACTTTTAGACTATGGAATTGATGTGGGTACCATTCCTATCAAGTGTAACAATACTAGTGCTATATGTCTCACTAAAAATGCTATCCAGCACTCTAGAACTAAGCACATTGAAATTAAATATCATTTCATTAGAGATCATGTCTCAAAAGAAGATATAGTTCTAGAATATGTAGATAATTTGCACCAAGTAGCTGATATTTTTACAAAACCTTTAGACAAAGAAAGATTTTGGGCAGTTAGGAGAGAATTAGGTCTAATCAACCGACCTTGATTTTGTGTTTAAAATAACTTTTGCACTTTTATGAAAGAAAAATGCATGCAAAAATGTATGGTTATTTACTTGAACATACTTAATTTTCCAATTACAGTTGCCTATACTACCATTGTTTTTAAAAATTCTACATCCTATGTGTTTTTCTTGTAATTTGTGAACCATTCTGTGCACTTAGTATCGATATTGTTCTTGCTTAGTATCGATATTGTTCATCCAGTACCGATACTACTATAATAGCCTCGATAGGATATCGATACCAATCAAGTTTGCCTTGAAGTATCGATATTCCCATTGGAGTATCGATACTACTCAACAATTTTAGGCTAAAAAAGACTAAAAATATCATCTTTTTCCCTAAAACTCAAAACTAAACACCAGTTGTTCCTATTTCTCTCAAAACCCAATCTCTACATTGCTTCATTCCAACACTTACAAAGTCGGATTTTCATTGTTCTTCAACTTCTAAACCTGCTATAATCATCAAACTAGTGCATTCAACATCAAATCTCATCTCAATCCTAAGTTTCAAGGTACTTTTTTTTAAAAAAACCATATTTTACCTCTTTTCGAATCTAAGACAAGTTTTAGTTAGTTTTAGTTAAAATTAGTGAATGGGCATTTCTTATTTTGTAGTTTTTCACTAGAATCTACAATTTTTATTTAACTAAATCATCAAATTTTTTCAATTTCGAAAATTAAAAAAAAAATCTTTTGTTTACACATATACGTATATATACTATTGTTCTTCAAAAACATTTTTGACCCATTATAAAATTAGTTATAGGATACCTTGAATTGAGGACTCATATTGAGTTTTAGGATTAATTGTTTGCATACATATATTTTTTATCCTTACAGGTATAATTCTATTCTTATTTTAGTTAAAATGTCTCATAAACGCCCTAGATCCTCATCCTCTAGACGTACTAATTCACCTCCTAATCCTCCACCAAATCATCCTCTCAATCTAACTGAAATGACTATCTTGAACTCTTGTTTTAATGAACCTAATCGTAGAAACCTTTATTCCAAGTACCTAAATTATTTCGAGTCTTATCCTATTAGGGGAGAGCGTATTCCCTCTTTTAAGGAAACACAACAAATGAATTTCAGATATATACCAATTCTCCAAGCTTGGAAATTCAACAACACCTTCAAAGTCAAACCCGTTGTCTACGACCAACTTGTTCGCATTTTCTATTCTAATGTGGTTTGCATCCAAAATGAATTTCGTACTCAAACCATAAGTATTTGTTCTTAATACATCGCAATTGATTTAGATTCTATAGCTCATGCTTTCGATCTTGAAAATATAAGAATTGATAATGAGCGAGATTTCATGCCTTCACCATATCAAGTAGGAAAGAGT
Organism: Hibiscus syriacus; assembly: GCF_006381635.1. Lineage (NCBI taxonomy): Eukaryota > Viridiplantae > Streptophyta > Magnoliopsida > Malvales > Malvaceae > Hibiscus > Hibiscus syriacus. Next base: position 1,942,908 of record NW_024062032.1, read on the forward strand.
GCTAGTATCCTAGACTATCACGAGTGATTTCTACATTTAATGATCTCTTGGTGGTTTCAACCATCCGGAGGAAAATACTCCACTTTTTATTGTATAGATATTAGGTGGATACATTGTATCCAAAATAATAAGAGAATAAATCTTGCTCAAATCATTTTTGGAGAGCTAGGAGAAATCGTCAACAATGTTCCCTCTAAAAGAGTCAAGTCTTTGGTGAATGGTTGTTTACTTAGTAATATTTTCATCAAAGTCGACCTTAGAGTCAACCTAGATGTTGCCATCCCTATAAGTACCCAAATTGATTTTACCTCCCTTCTCAAATCCGGATGGACTGGGGATAATACAACTTGGACACGACCAACCAAACAGGCACCCGTATAAGTTATTCACGAGAAGCTCCGGCTCTAGTTCCTCATATCAATGATGTTTTAAGGATGTCGATGATCTTGTAAATCGTGTTCCCGATGATCGCTTATGGAGATATTGGATCTAAGGTTCGCATCCATGGAGTCCATTTTACTGCTATTAGAACTCAGCTGTCCGAGCTTCAATGGGATACTCGAGCTAGATTCGATGCAATGGATGATAGATTCAATGCAGTGGATGATAGGCTCGACGCGCTTACTCGAGATGTTGTATCCTTTAGAGCACATCGATCCGATCTCGATCCACCATCGGATGTTTGAGCTTACTACTCTTTGATAGTTGTTATTTGGTTGATTTCTGTAAAACTTGAATGTTATTTGATATTTTGATTTTATGGATTTGGTTAAAACTTTGTGTTTTGGATGATTAAATTTTTATTTATTAAACTTTGCATTTTTTATTTATCATATTGCATCATAGTATGTTTATGACCATGCCCACATACATATTAATTGTTGACTAACCATTTTTGGCTATCTTGATCTTCACAGCTATAATATATACCTGGTTTATAAATAAGTCTTTTTGATTTAACAAAAAGAGGGAGAAATATTAAAGTACGGAGGAGTAATTTTTCAAAGTAAATTTTCAAAATAAATCTTAAAACTTTAAAATGTTTTGTTATATAAAAATGGGGGAGATTGTTGAAAACATTTTGATATACCAAACAAATTTTTTAATTAAATTTTATAAATTTTAAGATTATATTCGATTCAATTATTTAAATATATATAATTATTACTTGAAGTTTTAAAACGTCAATTTTTACTCCTTACTTAATGAAAAATTGAGATCTATACTGAAAATATTTTTGAAAGAATTTTTACTAAAGGTTTCAAACTTTAATCTAGTCAAAAACTCAATTTTAATATGGTAGTACCGATACTACTAAGGCAATATCGATATTGTGCTTACATAACCTCAAAATGGTAACGATACCATGCATGGTATCGATACCATGTTAATATAGTAGTACCGATACTACTCTTTTGGTTTTGACTATGAAGTTTTCCAGAATCTCAAAATGGTACCGATACCATTGTCTGGTATCGATACTACTCTATATAGTAGTATCGATACTCCTTGAGACAGTATCGATACCGTTGTTTTCCAACGGTCAAATGTTTTGTATTTATTGCAGGTAGTATCGATACTATAAATATAGTACCGATACCAATAGCTTCTGAGCAGCATTTAATGCGGGAAAACTGCCCCCAACGGCTCTATTCACTCCCACAACAACTCAAACAGTTGGAATTGATTGAGGGAGTATATGAACAAGATCCCAAACCAATTATGATGACAAAAAACAAGAGAGAAAGCCAAAAACGTCAAGTGTGAGCTAAATCAAGTCAACATTCTTCAATATTCTTTTGCTTTCAAAAAACACTTCTTGCACTTATTTGTATTCATTTCTCAAGTGTTCTTATTTGTTCTTGAATTGTGCAAACACTTTCCTTGTGAGGTTTTTATAAGTTTACAATTTGTAATTTTTTCTCTTTGAGAGAGTGTCTCAAGAATTTGAGGTATAATTCTTGAGGAAATTGTAAGTTTACACCTTATCCTCAAAGGTATATACAAATTAGTAATTTGTGAAAATCCTTAGTGTGAAAAGCTAAGGGCTGGAAGTAGACTTTGGTTGATAAAGTTGAACCACTCTAAATTCTTGTGTTAATTCATTTTAAATTTTTCCTCTTAAGCTTCCATAAAATTTTAATTAACAATTCACCCCCTCTTGGCTATTTTATCCTTCGATTGACTCAAAAGATTCCTTTAGCACCACCAGACTTGGACGACTTGCATCATGTAACGCGATAGGGGAAGACAGAGGTTGATTGAGAGATACATCATGTGGACTGAGTGGTGCAATGAATTAAGAGATTACATAGGGTGCCCGTTTCGGAACCCATATTTAACTATAGTATTTTAAATGATTGTATATTGTGGTACAAACAAAATTAGATGTCGTATATACTGACCAAGAAGGAACGAGCATGAGAAATTTGTGTGCCTCCCAAAATCGTCCGTCGACACAATGTGGTGCTAGAGGAGAATTAACTGAGAGTAGAATAAAACTCGATCTAGCCTCATCATCGAGAATGGCATAGGCATCTACAGAGAATCAGATACCGCTGACGCCACTTACATTCGTCCACTCGACTCAGTCGGCATTTCAACCTCTGACGAAAGGTTATTTCACCAATGCATTTCATTACTTTCCGACTGTCATTGTCCCTTCCCATTACCTTTCGATACTAGTTGAACCATATTATCTGTCACCTCCGCCTACATCTGTTCAACCATTGATAATGGACTTCGGCTCTGGCAGTGTTGAACAGATGCCGTCGCAGAGCATTTTCTGCATCGGTCTTGGTCCTAGTAGCAGTGGTGGTACTAGACACGTAGATGATGATGATGATGACAATGATGATGGTGGTGATAGATTGATTCATATGAATCCTCGTCGGACTTGTCATCCATCACGGTACGGTACGTGTGGACATAAGCATCATTAATTTTTTTCTTGAAATGAAAAAATATTTGATTTTGAAAACCTTATTGTAATTTGTTTAGTTAATCGAAGTCCAGTTTCTTTTTTTTAAATAATATTCGAATATAATTTTCTAATTTTTTAAATTATTAACTAAGTTTTGATAGATCAAATTTTAAAAATATCAATCAAATTATCCTTGAACAACATGATAATTTATTCAAATATTGATTGATAAACATAATAAAAAAAGAACTACATGGAGATAGAAGATGCTTTTTTGTATTCTGTATAAATGTCTGATAGAGATGAAGATACTTATTTCTCTTGGTCCTAACGTCTACGGGTGTAACATAACAAAACTGGCTCTTCATCATCTTGGTCTTGTGACAACTGAGCTGCTTTTGCGTTACTTGATGAAGATGCTTCTTCCTCAAATTTTACAGTTAACTAGATGTTTATACCACTGACACATTTGTAATCCCTAAACATCTTCCAAAGGTTATTTCCATTTGATAAGGTTAGCATGTAATGTGCTTCAGAACCGGGTTCATCAATGGAACTTTTACTTGCAAAAAAGCCATTTTTCGTGTTTTCATTTTTTAAGCTTCATTGAAATCAAATAATATAATTCATCTTTCTTGATCTTTGTATTGAAGGAAGTGTAGAAATAAGTTCTGAAGTAGAACACAACTGCATAAAAAATCTTGCCATTAAATATGTTTTACAAAGATATCCGTCCAACATGATTTTCGAATCGGATTTATAGGAGAATAAATTTCATTAACCTCATGCCCTGCCAAACACGAGGCTCGTTATCAAATTAGATGTGTACACTGAGGGTGTCGCCCCATCAGGATTCTCTACCACATCGAGAATCTCTATAGTACCCGATTTCTGCACAACGCGAGGTCCCTGCCATGTCAAGAATCCAATTCTTGATATTATTATATTAATTAAGTTTAAATTATTAGTACTCAATTATTTTTTAAATACTAATTAGTTTCTGGTTCGATGCATAAATACTTTGTTCTTATTAGTTGAAATACTCAAATGTTTCATTACTAATTTATAAATATAAAAAAAGAACGGCACAATATTCCTATTAGTTGAAATGAATAAAAGATGAGTCTAATTCTGTGTCGTCGTAGACTGTAGAAATGTATGATGTTAAGTTATGTTCCTCAATTATTTGTTTTTTCTCCCGACATTTACGAGCATAACATTTCATAACTACCTCTTTGTCTTCTTAGTCTTGTGACAACATAGTTGCTTCTGCGTTACTTGATGAAGTTGTTTCTTCCTCAAATTTTACAATCAACTCAATGTTCATACCATTAACACGTGTGTAAGCCCTAAACACCTTTCGAATATCCCTTGCATTTGATAAGATCAACATGTAATGTGCTTCAAGGTTAGGATCAATAACATGAAGGTTTGTTTACAACGAAGACATCTGTCGTATTGTATATTTTTTAAGCTCTATTGAAATCAAATCATATAACTCTTCTTTCTTGATCTTGGCTTGAAGAAAGTGTAGAAAAATGTTTTCTAATGGAACACAGTTACAGAAAAGCATGACATTAATGTTTTTTTACGAAGCTATACATCTAATATGGTTATGGTTTATATTTATAGATGTTTTTATTATAAAATCATGTGCCTTCCCTAATGCGAGGGAATTGACATTTCAAGTCAAATGTGTACACTAGGGGTGTTTCCATGTTAGGAATCTCTTGTGAACTCGCGTTCTAAGAAACACGAGGTTTTTTCCACATCAGCATCTCGTGTTGTACAAAACATGAACTCTTGGCCTATATAATAGACCCTTTATTGGTGGTATTCTACATTATAACGCGAGGTTTAGAATTATAAGGGGCTCCACTTCTGGTGACACGACTTGGCGCTAAACTTACAGGTCATTTTGCCAATATCGGTGTTATAAGTTATGTCACACGAAGAGAATGCCTTTTATAAGAATGTCGCCCTTTGAAATTCATGGATAAATCTTTCACATTCTTCATTCAAACATGACCTTATCGAGAAAATTATTCAACACGAGTGAACATCACATCTCAGGAAACTTATCGTTTCTCAAAAAACATCCTCTTCTGATGGAGTCCTCAACCAGACATCAATCCGAACAAACAAATTATTGGATGGGGTCTCATTCACTCTCCATCCATCAAACCTGTCGGCCGATCTCTTCAACCTTCTTTAACATGAGTAACCTACTCTTCTCGAGTAACTTAAAATTTCTCAATATGCATCCTCTTCTAGCGGCGTCCTCTTCTTTCATCAAACCGACTGTAGATCCAAACAAACAGGTTACTGAATGGACAAGGTTTTTGTTGCATTCATGGGCATGATTTCTGAATTCCATTTTTATGCCCGATTCACTCTCCATCAAACCCACCGGTCTCATGAAACTTCTTCAACAAGAGTAACCTAACATTCTCGAGAAACTTATTGTTTATAAAAAGGCATCATCTTTTGGTGGCATGCTCCATTGAAGAACCCAGGGTTACCCTTGTGCATGAAATTTATATATTGAGAAAGAATCGGAAAGCTGAATTTATGCAGTATTTGTAGGAATCTCGGTCACTCGAAGAACAAATATCCTAATCGATCACGCCCTCATATCGATTAATTTATATGTCATCAAATTGAATATAATGTTAAATTTTGTTTAAATTATTAATGAAGTTGTAATTATTAATTTGTTTTAGTTATCCTTCAAAAATATGGTTTTTACCCCTGAACATGCCTATGAAGCCATGTTAGCTTATTATTCATGTAGAAAACCAAGCTTTGAAACCATTTTGAACACGATTTTTACCCTGCTTACAATGTCTCGTATGTGCCGATATTACTCTCAATTGGAAGATAAGTTGCAATACTATGCCTCTATCTTATAAATTACAAAACAATTCAGATTAAACACCCGAATACCCCCTCGAATATGCCTATCAAACCATTGTAGCATTTTCTTCATGCACAAAACAAGCTTTGGAACTATTTTCAATGCGATTTTTAACCGCTTAAAATATCTCTTATGTCTCGATATTGGCCTCAACTGAAAGATAAAATCCAATACTATGCCTTTCATCTTATAAATTACGAAAAAAGTTGATATTAAATACCCAAAAATTCCACTCGAACATGCCTATAAGAGCTTATGATTTAGGCTGGCGAATAACGTATCTCACGTTTTCCAATACATGAGGTATGTTGAATGCCACTTGCGATAAATTTTGGTACGATGGTACGATATTTCGTAAACCTCGCATTCTACATAACGTGATGTCATTAATACCAATATTAAATAGTGTATGAGAAAAGTGCATCCATGTCAAACATACCTCACTTGTTCTACAAAGCGAGGCATTACCACATGTTTCTTAAGACGCGAGTTAGTCCTACGTAGGCAGTTTAGGGGTCATTTTTCTAATAATTTTAGGGAGGGGTTACTATTCAAAAAAATAATTTATGGGGATTTTTTATTTAATAATGCTTATATAATTATTTTTTGATGCATCAATATCAATAATTAATTGGTCTAATAAGATAAGACACTAGATCTTTTAATTTGAATTGAATAAATAAGGTTGAGAGGATAATCTTGTAATAGATATCTATAAACTTTAATATGAAATAGTTAGGGATAGCAATTTAATCTAAAACACACAGGTTTCGATTTGATCTGATAGGTTCGGATTTCAAAAAAAAATAGGTTTCGATCGGGTTAGGTCGAATTTTTAAAGGGTTATAGTCAAGTCGGGTTGGGTTAAGGTGGAGGGTGAAAAAACTTCGACTCGGCCCGACTCGAGGATAATAATGTAATCTCTTTAAATTTATTAATTTTTTAATTAACTGATGTATGGCACTTGTACCTTAACAATTGATTGTGGATCTAGGAAGGAAGCAAAACAACCAACATAAGAGAATGGTTCAAAAAGATATGGTTAAGGGTGGTAGACGTTAGGGTGAATATGTGGGTTGTTTAAATGAGAGATGGAAGCGGAAGATGATTGATATGGCTATGGTTTATGGCTGATGAAACAAATGGATGGTTGTGAGGATAGTATCTCAAAGAAGACTCAAAGAAGAACCAATACTATAGAGAGCAAAGACCCAGACTTTATATAGCTTCTTCAAGGGGTGGTATTAAGTACTTTGACCCACTAGTTATATGAACTAGGAACCAAAAGTATCAAGGTGAAAAGGGGTTGACGTCACAAGTATAAAATACTTGATAAGTCGATAAAAGTCATCGGGACTTAAGGAAGAGAATAATCTCACTTATATTAATCAAAAAGGTCTGAGTACAAATGATATATGCTTTCATATTTATAGGAAATTGAGAGACATGGCCGAATAGTTACAAGGGGATTCGGCCAACCTTGTGTCTTCCTATAGAGTCATAATTAATTACAAAATAGATATGATGGTTTAGTTTAAATGGAGGGTGATAACCCTTGGCCGAATAGCTCTTGTGTCCCTTCATGTTGGTGCCAAATTGGATGGGAGATGTTGCTTGGCCGAATAGGGAGAGGGCTCTTCATCTTGGCGCCTAAATGATATCACACGTAAGGCACATGGGACTTGGTCATATGGCATGCACATGGGTGTTCTAGGAACCTTGTGGTGCAGCCTTGTGCATGGAATGATGGCAGTCATGTGCTCCATCTTGGGTGTGCATGTGTCTCCTTCCAAGCTAGCTTGAGTGTGGAGCTAGCTAGCAAGAATGGGCTGTTTGTGAACAAGCTTCCTAGTCGAGCCCTTGTGAGCTCTATAACTAGATGTTCAGCTACATTCAGCTACCTTTGACCTCACTTTTGGAAACTTAGCTTCAAATAGTCCAACTAGCTGAGTTTAGCTAGCCTTAAGCTCCTCCAACTGATTTGAACTTTCCTTAGTGTTCCATGAGCTGCCTTGTACTTTGTGAGCTATTTGTGAGCTGCATATGACGTCCAAATCATCCACCAAGCTACCTCAACATGTATCACACTCCAATGTACCTATATATGCAAGGAAACAAGGTAAGTCCATGATATTGAGCTGTTATGAGCTAAATACCTTGTTGTCATGTATGATTATGGTGATGTGAGCTATGTTTGAAGATCATGAGCTAATTATATCATCTCAAGATATGTGTAAGATAATGTATAAAGCTTAAGAGCTAATATGAATGCATATGAACTAATGAAATGATTTATAATGATACTGCCTTGATATATATATGTTAATCATGCTTAATATGATTATAAGACTATCCTAACATGTTTAAATATCAAGTACATGTTGTGTTCATAATAAGTTATTCATTAACTACATAACAAATATTCTTATCATGAAATGTATTATAAAAGCATATAGTATATAACTAATATAAAGTAAATCTAATATAAAGATATTCAAGAGTACTCCCTTTGTAGGTGACAATGTGCTTGCATCATTCCCCCTTCTTTAGGGTGATTTGTCCTCAAATCGAGTTCATTCTATCCTTGCATAGCTTCACGTCTCCTTGCTAAAAGAAAGCATCCTTTGAACGTTTGTGTTCTTCCATTAGGTATCATTTCATAAGATTTCCCTTTAGGCCTTTTTTGGAATATGATTTACCAACAGGTACCTTTTGAGAGTGATCTTCCTTTAAGGATATCCCTTTTGAAAGTGACCTTTCACGTGGTTGGTCCTGAAAAGTTAGGAGAGAAGAAGTTTCAAATGAAGAGTTACTTACCTTTTGGCAATTAAATCCCTTGGTGAAGAGTTGTGAGTTTAAATTCCAACCATCACCAATTTTCATAGGAGACTCTTCATTTTCCAGCCTTGAACCATCATGTTTCTCTATGAAGAAGTTTGGTGTCATGTTTCGTTCCTCTTCATTCTTCATTGGGGTTTTGTCCGTACGCCATGCTTGTACACCCTTTCACATATATATCTGATCTTGTTGTACCTCTTTTGGCATCAAAGGCATCAAGGTTACCTTGCATCCATCATGCTTAAAATGTATTGATTGTGATAACAATCATGAATGGCCCTTTTGTCATACTGCCATGGTCTTTCAAGTAAGATGTGGCTAGCATGCATAGGAACAATGTCACAAAGCACCTCGTCCTTGTACCTACCAACTGAAAAAGGAATTAGAACCTGTTTGGTAACATTTAACTCACCTTTTTCATTGAGCCATTGGAGTTTATATGGAGTGAGATGTTTTGATGTTGCCAATCCAAGTTTTTCAACCATAAGAGTGCTGGCTACGTTTGTGCAACTTCCTCCATCGATGATCATTGTGCAAACCTTGTCCTTGACATGGCATCTTGTATGGAAGATATTGTTTCTTTGAATATCCTCTTGGCATGTTTATGATTGTAGACACCTTTTCGAAACAAGCATCTCACCATGGTCTGCATTTTCTTCAGTTTCCTCTTCTTGTTTTGTTTCAAGTTCCTCATCAAAAATAGGCTCATCATAATTCGATACAATATCTCCATTCTCGAGTACCATCATAGCATTTTTGTAATACCCCAAAAATTTAGACAATGACCAAAATGAAAATTTTGAAAGTTTGATGGTCAAAGTATAACACTTGGGAAACGTTTAGGGAATTAAGTGATAAATTTCCTAAAAAGATTTTTATTCCATAAATGATGGTTTACTCTTGAGAGTGGAGTCTTATAGAAATCATATTTTTAGAATTTGGAATTTTAGTAAAGAAAAATTAGAAAGGGTTAAAGCCGATAAGGAATCGGAAATTCGAATCAAATTGGAATGTTACAAAAATTTGAAGGATGTTGTAAAATGGTTGGAAATATTATTGTAATATTTTAGATTAGAGAAAGTTGGTTTGGAAATGTTCCATTTTTCAGATTTAACCGAAACAGCGGAATTTAGTGACTAAAACGCAAGTTTTGAAAATTTCAGGGCATTTTCGTTGGTCAAAGTCAAATTAAATTATATTTGACTTTGTAATATTAGATGGCTTGGTTTGATGGTGAATAAAAATATTCATTAAGGGTGTTTTGGTCTTATTCCAAATAAATGAATATTATATTCATTTATAGTGGAATATAATTCAAACAAAGATGAAATGCATCCAACATTTCACTCAAATTTGCTATCTTCTTCTCCAGCCAACGTGGTCTTCTCCTAAGGTAAGAACAAAGCTTCAATTATATTTTCAAGCCATTTCTTTAGGATTATGAGTATGATGAAAATAGAAAATGGTTATTTGCGAAAAACGCTATCATTTGGTACCAATATTGCACGATTATCTTACTTGATTTCAAAATCCCCAAATCTGGAAATTTGAGTTTATACTATGGTTGTTGAAATTGATGATGATTATTGATGATTTTGAGGTTGTATGAATTGATGAAGAACATAAGGATGAGGTTAAAGAAAAATAGTTTAGATTTTGGGAATTACAGTAGGTTCGAAAATTCACCAGAAAATATATAAAAATAATTTGAAGGTTATTTTATATATTGTGTTCATATATGGATATAGTTTTGTTTAAAACAAACGGTAATCAATTTCAAGTTGTATACAAATATATATGAATTTTTAACTGAGGAAAGGTCAGAAAAGTCGGACAGCAGAATTCTGTACAAAACAGATTCTGTTGGTGAACGTTGAAAATTCATCATAAATTGTACAAAATCAATTAGAAGGATTTATTTATATGGATAGATTCTTATTCGAGTCTAGTTTTTAACGGAAGAAACGGAATTGAATTCCAGTGTCTATATCAATACATAATAATGATTCTTTAAGGGTAGTGCGAGTTGTCTGAATTCTGGAAATTTATGGGTTGTTGTGTAAGTGTTGTATAATTGATGTACTATGCTGGAAATTGTTGTTTGAGAATTGAAAAGAGTGTTAGATGTGAAATTGATTATTTTGGGAAGATTGAAATGATTTGTGATTTAAGTACAACAATTGCATAGTTGGGGTACTTAAAAGTATTTATGCTTTTGTAAAAGCATTTGAATGGAAATAATTTCAATGTTGGAATTATTGGTATTAAGAATTTAAGTGGTAAAATGGTGAATACCGTTTTGATTAAATTGGAAAAGTGGGTTCCAATGTTATAAGGAATTATTAAAAGTTAAATATTTTGTTAGATGATGAATTTCAAATATAGTATGGAGATATGGTGGAATGTATTTATGTTAGTAAAATACTAACATATGGATTATTATGAATTGATGATTTATACAGATTGTGATTGATTTGTAATCAAAGCAAATCAAATATAAAAGGGCTTATGGTGGACAATAGTGAGGCTTATATATTTTGAAAGACATAAAGTGTCAAGGTGAGTGCAATACATGCATGAAATTACACATGGATGTTTTATACATCATAAGGAAGACTTGCGATAAGTCGACCTTGTTTATATCAGCATGATATTATGCCATGTTTTTATAAATTGACATAACATTGAAATTTCACGGTATGAAATCAAAATGCATTGATTATGAAAAATGTGATATTTTACCATGAATGTTTTCGGGTATGAACTGCCCAATGTTAAATATTGATAATATACTTTGCCATGGATGAATTGAATAAAATAGACTATATGCCCAAGTAAGTCATTGAGGGACAGGGTATAGTTGGCATGCCATATAGTATAGCAGCTGCAGGTTTATATCATTTACTATTTTAAAAAAATAAATTTTAAATCGCTCTCAAATTATGGAATGGTTTTAGAAAATACGGGTGACATCTATAATCTGTATAGGTATAATTATATGGGTTATGGGTGTTACATTTATTGGCATCAGAGTTACAGGTTTAGCCGATTCTAGGACTAAACCGAGGTTGTTTTTGAGTTAAAAAGTGTATACATGCCACTAGGATGTCAAAAGTTACTGATATTTGTATATATATTGTGATGATGTTTATTGGGAGTAAAGTTATTATTTACTAATGTATGATGATTCTGACTATGTTCAGATGTTGGAATTAAAAATATAGGTAGAAAATCGAAAAAGTTAAAAAGAAAGTCGAGATTGAAATCGACCAAAAAGGAACTGACATGGCTTATGTAAAACACCTTAGAAGGGTGGAGGATGTTTTAAGGGATTTTTCTTCATTCTGTGGAAGAATTGTCACAGTGTTTAACAAAGTTTATGAATTAGAAGAATTGATTAAAAAGTTTGAACGACTTACAAGAAAAGTCGAATCGGATGAGGATCCAGAGGAGATATCTGAATCCAGTGAATGATTTTGAGGTTCTTCAGGTAAGCTTAAATAAGTGAGAAATATTTAAGCTAAGCTTTAAATTGTTTAAATCATTGATGATTTGAGTAAGAGAAATTGAGTAAGCGGTAAATATGATTTCCGCTAAAAGTTTAAAGAAAGTTGAATTATTAGGGAATCAATGAGAACAAAAATCAAGTCCATAAAATTGGATAGAGTTACCTTGTGAAGGTAAATATGTGAAAATGGATTGTCCAACTTTCCATGCTACAATGACTTATTGTTTAGATTGAGATGGATTCTCAAGAACTTTAAAAGTGTCAAGTTCTTAATGATAAGAAAAGGAGTAAATTTGTTTACTAGTGTGATTTTAGCATTAACTGCTATGAAGTTATTGCTACAAATTTATCAAGTTTTCTTATTGAACGATGTGAACATTAAGACTTTCCTTGGAGATGGAAAAGGTTTTAATTATTCAAGAATAATTCCTATGGATCTGGAAAAGTTATAAATATTTCCTTAAGAATGAAATAAGGAATTCTAAAGTAGAAATATTCAATTCTACTTGATATCGAGTGATATTATAACGGAAGACCCATAGGTCATGGTCATGGTCACGGTCATGACACAAGGGTTATAAGGACAAATAGTAAATGTCTGATAAAGATTCAGAAGCTTATGTTATTGATGAATCTGATGGGATTATCATTAACGAGTTTTAGACCATTTTGATCATAAGTTGGTGGTCTTTGTAATAAGGTTGGGTTAATGGTCGCAAGAAGTGAAAAAAAATGCAGAGAAATTAAAAATTTTAATGATTGATGAAAAAGTGAAATCATCAATAAGTGATATCAGCAATGGTTACGATTAAGATGATGTAAAAAGGATGCATAGCTTTTCTAGCTAAGGTAATAGATACTCAAGTATCTGAAGTAAGATCAAATGATATTTCCATAACTTGGGAATTTCCATAAGTCTTTTTAGATTTATTATTATGGGTTACCTCCAGATTGAGAGGTGGAATTCAATATTAAGGGTTATTAAGGCATTGATCTTGTATCTATGGATTCATATCGAATGATTGAGATTGAGCTAAAAGAATAAATAAACAAATGCAAGAGCTGATAAATGGAGGATGCATTAGACTGAATATTTTATACCTTGGGTAAACCAAAATTTGTTATAAAAGAAAAATGGATATATGCAATTATGCATAGATTATTGAAAAAAAAATTATTGATAGTCAAACAAAGTAACTATCAGGAACACATATCCTATTTTGATGATTGATGACTTGTTTTATCAGCTTAAAAGGAAACCTCCAAAGAATGTTCAAAGATCCGAAGTTTTTGGGATTAGTTGGTTATTATCGAAGGTTTGTGAAAAACTTTTCGATGGTTGCTTCTCCTTTGATCAAGCTTTTGAGAAAGGATGTTTCATTTGCTTGGACTAAGAAATGTCAAGAGAGTTTTAAAACATTAAAGAATATTTTATCGGAAGCACCAGTGTTGGTACAAACGGAATCGGACAAAGAGTATGTGGTGAATAGTGATGCATCTCATAATGGTTTCGCTTGTGTACTTATGCAAGAAGGTACGGTGATAGCCTAAGCTTCTTAACAATTAAAGGCACATGAGAGAAATTATCCTACTCATGATCTTGAGTTAGCATCGGTTGTTTTTGCTCTAAAGATTTAGCGTCATTATTTGTATGGTGAGAGATGCCACCTCTACATGGATCATAAGAGTTTGAAATATTGGTTGATTCAAAAAGAGCTCAATTTGAGACAACGAATCTGGATATAATTTTTAAAGGACTATGATTTGATCATTGATTATTATTCAGGTAAGACAAATGTTGTAGCAAATGCACTTAGTCGGAAAACTTTTGCAGCTTTGCGATCTATGGATGTGAGATTATTGTCGAAAGAAAATAGTGCATTATTGGATGAATTGAAAATAAAACCGATGTTTTTATATCGGATAATAGAACTACAAAAGAAAGAAAACAGATGCTTGGAAAATATTTCACTTGTGGAAAAAAAAATGCGAGACTAAAGACTTTGAAGTCAACTTTGATGGAAATTATTGAGGAAGAATTTGTATTCCTCATAATGATGAGTTGAAGAAATATATTCTTTCTAAGGCACATTATAGTTTACTGACTATGCATACAAGTGGGAACAAAATGTATCAGGATGTAAAGAGTTATTTTGGTGGCCAGGTATGAAAAGAAACATTACTGAGTTTGTTGCTACATATTTGAAATGTCAACAAATAAAAGCTTAGCATAAAGTGCTTTCGTAATTGTTGCAACTGATTTCTATTCCAAAGTGGAAATAGTAAAGAGTCACTATGGATTTTGTTATTGGACAACCTTTGACATCAAATAAAAAGGATTCTATTTGGGTGATAGTGTCCGGTTAATTAAATCGGCACATTTTATTCTGATGTGAATGGACTATGCATTGGATAAATATACAGAGTTGTATATCAAGGAGATAGATCGATTACAGGGAATACTAGTATCCATTATATCCAACAGAGATCCAAAGTTCACTTTAATATTTTGGAAATATTTGCATAAAGTTTTGGTACTTGATTGAATTTCAGTACGATCTTAAATCCACAGACGGATGGTAAATTAAAAAAAAAGTTCTATTCAGATATTAAAAGATATGTTGAGAGCATGTGTGATTGATTCTAAGGAATCATGGGAAAAGAAAACTAATTGTTTTTAGTAGAATTTTTCTACAATGACATTATTAAATTAAGCATCAAGATAACTCCGTGTGAAATTTTATATGGGAGAAAATGTCGAACACCATTGAATGGGTTCAAATTAAAAGATTGAAATCTTGTTGGCATAGATTTATTAAAAGAAGTTGAAGATAAAGTAAAGATAATCTCAAGACGATATTTAATCGGTAAAAGTCTTATGCAGGCTTGAAGCGAAAATAAATTGAATTTCATGAAGGTGATAAAATTTTCTTAAAGTATCACCTTGGAAAAAAAATGTTGCGCCTAAAATGAAAAGAAAAAAAACTAAGTCTAAGATTCATTGGAATCTATGAGATATTAAAAAGAGTTGGACTGTTGGATTATCAGTTAACCTTAACTCTGGAGGTAATTGGGAACCAGAGTTGGACAAAGTATACAATAT
The DNA here is from genome assembly GCF_006381635.1 of Hibiscus syriacus. Taxonomy (NCBI): domain Eukaryota; kingdom Viridiplantae; phylum Streptophyta; class Magnoliopsida; order Malvales; family Malvaceae; genus Hibiscus; species Hibiscus syriacus. The sequence goes on from NW_024062032.1 coordinate 1,958,197, forward strand.
TTTTCATGTGTTGCTGCTTAGAAATTATCGATTGGATATTTCATATGTTATTTCATCAGAGGAAATTAAGATACAAACGAATTTGACTTATGAAGAAGAACCAGTTCGGATATTAGCTTGAGAAATCAAATAAATGCGTAATAAGATAATTCTTCTAGTCAAAGTGATTTAGAAAAATCATAATGTAGAGGACGTTACTTAGGATAGAGAGGATGATATGAAAATGTGTAGATATTTTAAAATCAGATTGAAGAATTTGATTAAACAAGTTCAAAATATAATAATAATTAGCATGATCTTCTCAAAATTATCAAATTAAGGAGGAAATATCGGAATTCAAGAAGTTGACAAGTCCAAAAGGGAGTTATGAATTTTCAAGGGAAAAGAGGAGTTAGTGTTTTCATAGAAAGTTTTAAAATTCGAGGACGAATTTTCTTAAGGATGGGAGAATTGTAATACCCCAAAAATTTAGACAATGACCAAAATGAAAATTTTGAAAGTTTGATGGTCAAAGTATAAAACTTGGGAAAAGTTTAGGGAATTAAGTGATAAATTTCCTAAAAAGATTTTTATTCCATAAATGATGGTTTACTCTTGAGAGTGGAGTTTTATAGAAATCATATTTTTGGAATTTGGAATTTTAGTAAAGAAAAATTAGAAAGGGTTAAAGCCGATAAGGAATCGGAAATTCGAATCAAATTGGAAGGTTACAAAAATTTGAAGGATGTTGTAAAATGGTTGGAAATATTATTGTAATATTTTAGATCAGAGAAAGTTGGTTTGGAAATGTGCAATTTTTCAGATTTAACCGAAACAGTGGAATTTAGTGACTAAAACGCAAGTTTTGAAAATTTCAGGGCATTTTCGTTGGTCAAAAGTCAAATTAAATTATATTTGACTTTGTAATATCAGATGGCTTGGTTTGATGGTGAATAAAAATATTCATTAAGGGTGTTTTGGTCTTATTCCAAATAAATGAATATTATATTCATTTATAGTGGAATATAATTCAAACAAAGATGAAATGCATCCAACATTTCACTCAAATTTGCTATCTTCTTCTCCAGCCAGCGTGGTCTTCTCCTAAGGTAAGAACAAAGCTTCAATTATATTTTCAAGCCATTTCTTTAGGATTATGAGTATGATGAAAATAGAAAATGGTTATTTGCGAAAAACGCTATCATTTGGTACCAATATTGCATGATTATCTTACTTGATTTCAAAATCCCCAAATCTGGAAATTTGAGTTTATACTATGGTTGTTGAAATTGATGATGATTATTGATGATTTTGAGGTTGTATGAATTGATGAAGAACATAAGGATGAGGTTAAAGAAAAATAGTTTAGATTTTGGGAATTACAGTAGGTTCGCAAATTCACCAGAAAATATATAAAATTAATTTGAAGGTTATTTTTATATATTGTGTTCATATATGGATCTAGTTTTTTTTAAAACAAACGGTGATCAATTTCAAGTTGTATACAAATATATATGAATTTTTAACTGAGGAAAGGTCAGAAAAGTCGAACAGCAGAATTCTGTACAAAACAGATTATGTTGGTGAACTTTGAAAATTCACCATAAATTGTAAAGAATGAATTAGAAGGAGTTATTTATGTGGATAGATTCGTATTCGAGTCTAGTTTTTAACGGAAGAAACGGAATTGAATTCCAGTGTCTATATCAATACATAATAATGATTCTTTAAGGGTAGTGCTAGTTGTCTGAATTCTGGAAATTTATGGGTTGTTGTGTAAGTGTTGTATAATTGATGTACTATGCTGGAAATTGTTGTTTGAGAATTGAAAAGAGTGTTAGATGTGAAATTGATTATTTTGGGAAGATTGAAATGATTGGTGATTTAAGTACAACAATTGCATAGTTGGGGTATTTAAAAGTATTTATGCTTTTGTAAAAGCATTTGAATGGAAATAATTTCAATGTTGGAATTATTGGTATTAAGAATTTAAGTGGTAAAATGGTGAAGACCATTTTGAGTAAATTGGAAAAGTGGGTTCCAATGTTATAAGGAATTATTAAGAGTTAAATATTTTGTTAGATGATGAATTTCAAATATAGTATGGAGATATGGTGGAATGTATTTATGTTAGTAAAATACTAACATATGGATTATTATGAATTGAAGATTTATACAGATTGTGATTGATTTGTAATCGAAGGAAATCAAATATAAAAGGGCTTATGGTGGACAATAGTGAGGCTTATATATTTTGAAAGACATAAAGTGTCAAGGTGAGTGCAATACATGCATGAAATTACACATGGATGTTTTATACATCATAAGGAAGACTTGCGATAAGTCGACCTTGTTTATAGCAGAATGATATTATGCCATTTTTTTATAAATTGACATGACATTGAAATCTCACGGTATGGAATCAAAATGCATTGATTATGAAAAATGTGATATTTTACCATGAATGTTTTCGGGTATGAACTGCCCAATGTTAAATATTGATAATATACTTTGCCATGGATGAATTGAATAAAATAGATTATATGCCCAAGTAAGTCATTGAGGGACAGGGTATAGTTGGCATGCCATAGAGTATAGCAGCTGCAGGTTTATATTAGCACTATAGTGTGTAAGGACAATAAGTGCAGGTTTATATCCGGATTAGCACTATAGCGTAAGCTTAGTGTAGGTGGTGGGCACGACCTTATGTGTATTGTCCGGATTAGCACTATGGCGTAAGCTTAGTGCAGGTTTAGCACTACGGTGCAGGTATTTTACTCGTATACCCAGGGTCCTCAGGGTGTTATATTGGGCTATTGTCTACGGTTTATTGACTATGGATTATGTTTTATTGGTTAATAATGGTAACCATGCAAATAAGCTTATGAGCTTACGGAATAATGGCACGTATATTGAAAAAATAATAATAAGCTTATGAGCTTATGGAATTTAAATGGTAAGTATTTTGGTAAAAATAAGCTTATGAGCTTATGGGATGAAAGTTAAGAAATTTTATATTATTTTGATCATGGTAAAATATTGAAGATGCTATTAGCATGGTTTTATGGCATTGGATTTGAAATCTAAATTCATGCATGAATTGTATTGCACTATATAATGTTTTAAATTGCCTCACTAAGTTTATACTTAGCGTGTGATGATTTTCACGCATAGGTAAAAAGAAAAGAATAAAAATAAAGAGTTCAGAACGACAGCAAGCATCGAAAGGTATATTTAAATATCAGTAAGACATCCTACAATGGATTTTGATTTAGATAGTGGCATGTAATTTGATAATGTTAAATTTATTTTGTTGAATAAATTTTGGAAATTGTTATAGTGATGAAAGGTTAATTTTTATGAGATTTATATATGAAATTTTTGAAAGTTACTGTAGCATGTACAGTAACCCCGTTTTAAACCAAATTTTCCAGATTGTAAAAGGGGTACCGATTCCCCTGCTATAGGGAATCGATTCCCCCACTGTCCACTGTTCACTGTTTGGGTACTATTCACTATTCATAAATAAAAATATTTTGAATTAAATTGGTTACAATGAAACGTAATTTTTATGATATGATAATTTCATAATATCATTTACTATTTTAAAAAAAATAAATTTTAAATCGCTCTCAAATTATGGAATGGTTTTAGAAAATACGGGTGACATCTATAATCTGTATAGGTATAATTATACGGGTTATGGGTGTTACAATTTCGGTTGGGACATTGACTAGCAACATGTCCTTTCCCAAAACATTTAAAACATTTGATGTCTCTGGATCTCTCGAAAGTACCAGTTTGCTTTTATTTACCCTTACTAGATTCGCCCACTTGTTTTGCTTTAGAAACTTCTATATGATCCTTTGCTTGTGCTGGAATTGGTTTCCTGAAGGTGATAGGCTCTTGCTTCCATTTGGTGGCTGAACTTGGACTGCTCCTAGTGTAGGATTTTCTTTTGAGTTGTCTTTCAATTTTCATGGCCACATGTACCATCTCTTTAATCTCTACATAATGCTGAAGTTCAACAAGGTTAGCAATATCAAGATTTAGGCCAGATAAAAACCTTTCCATGGTTGCTTCTCTGTCTTTATCAACATTGGCTTGGATCATGGTTGTTTCCATTTCTTTGAATAATCTTCAACACTCTTGCCTCCTTGTTTCAAATTTTGTAATTTATGGTAAAGATCTCGGTGATAGTGAGTAGGCACGAACCTTTTCCTCATAATAGCCTTCATTTCTTCCCACGTATTAATGGGGCGTTCACCATTTCGCCTTCTTGAACTCACCAATTGGTCCCACCAAACTAAGACATAGTCTATGAATTCCATAGCAGCAAGTCTGACCTTCTTTTGGTCCGTATAATTTTGGCATTCAAAAATGTGTTCAATCTTGATTACCCAATCAAGATAGGCTTCTGGATCAGTTCGTCCTTGAATTGGAGGAATGGTCACTTTGATTTTGCTAAAGTTTTCATTCTAATTTTGATGAACATCTATTCTTGCTACTGATGTTACTTCAGCCTCTTCTTCTTCGATTTTTTCTTCCATTCTAGGGCGATTTACTCTTCGGTTACCTAGGGATGCTTCAAATTGGTCCATACGATCATGCAAAGGATCCAATTCTAATTTCAGCAATCTGGCCATTTCATGCATGATTGCTTGAGTTTGTAAATTAGGGGGTTCTCTTTTAGGGGTTTGTCCTGGACTTCGAGACATGGTTAGAGAAATAAGAAAAGAATAAGATGTGTAAAAGACCTTACTAGAATATACTCTCATAAATCCTGACGAGTCACTCCAAGGAAACTTGAATGTCACTCAATCCGCTCGTGTTTGCACTCTAGGACTTAATGGCTTTTACTTGTCCTATTCTGATCTCACACACGCTCCAGCCTTTTTCCTCTCAATTCTCTTATCCCCAAGTTCTAGAGAACTTTACTCAAGACTGTATCAAGTAAATTTCTAATTGTTTGGCGTCGGCTGCAAAAGGGTTAGTAGGAATGGAAAAATAAATATAATGAAATGGTGGCTTAGAAATAGAAAGAAGAGAACAAATAGGGTTACTTACACATGTCACTTCACAACCTTCTATCACCACAATCAATTTAAACGGCTTGCTTGAATTGCTTGGTGATGATAATTTTTGATGAGTGCTTCAACTTCTTTTCTTTCTTTTATTTGCTTTTTTCTTCTTTTTGAGTGCTGGATTTTCTTTCTTTTGAGTGTTTCACTTTCTTTTCTGATTTTTCTTTTTCTTTGACTTTGCACTTCACTTTGCACTTCTTTTTGTATTTTTCTTTTTGTTGTTGTTGCACATTGCTTTCTTCCACCAATAGCTCTGATTACTGCTTGATGTATGGCACTTGTACCTTAACAATTGATTGTGGATCTAGGAAGGAAGCAAAACAACCTGCACAAGTGAATGGTTCAAAAAGAGATGGTTAAGGGTGGTAGACGTTAGGGTGAATAGGTGGGCTGTTTAAATGAGAGATGGAAGCGGAAGATGATTGATATGGCTATGGGTTATGGCTGATGAAACAAAGGGATGGTTGTGAGGATTGTATCTCAAAGAAGACTCAAAGAAGAACCAATGCTATAGAGAGAAAAGACCCAGACTTTATATAGCTTCTTCAAGGGGTGGTATTAAGTACTTTGACCCACTAGTTATAGGAACTAGGAACCAGAAGTATCGAGGTGAAAAAGGGGGTTGACGCCACAAGTATAAAATACTTGATAAGTCGATAAAAGTCACCAGGACTTAAGGAAGAGAATAATCTCACTTATATTAATCAAAAAGTTCTGAGTACAAATGATATATGCTTTCATATTTATAGGAAATTGAGAGACATGGCCGAATAGTTACAAGGGGATTCGGCCAGCCTTGTGCCTTCCTATAGAGTCATAATTAATTACAAAATAGATATGATGGTTTAGTTTAAATGGAGGGTGATAACCCTTGGCTGAATAGCTCTTGTGTCCCTTCGTGTTGGCGCCAAATTGGATGGGAGATGTTGCTTGGCCGAATAGGGAGAGGGCTCTTCATCTTGGCGCCTAAATGATATCACACGCAAGGCACATGGGGCTAGTCATATAGCACGCACATGGGTGTTCTAGAAACCTTGTGGTGCAGCCTTGTGCATGGAATGATGGTTGGTCATGTGCTCCATCTTGGGTGTGCATGTGTCTCCTTCCAAGCTAGCTTTAGTGTGGAGCTAGCTAGGAAGCATGGGATGTTTGTGAACAAGCTTCCTAGCCAAGTCCTTGTGAGCTCTATAACTACATGTTCAACTACATTCAGCTACCTTTGACATCACTTTTGGCAACTTAGCTTCAAATAGTCCAACTAGCTGAGTTTAGCTAGCCTTAAGCTCCTCCAGCTGAATCGAGCTTTCCTTAGTGTTCCATGAGTTGCCTTGTACTTTGTGAGTTGTTTGTGAGCTGCATATGACGTCCAAATCATCCACCAAGCTACCTCAACATGTATCACACTCCAATGTACCTATATGTGCAAGGAAACAAGGTAAGTCCATGATATTGAGCTATTATGAGCTAAATACATTGCTGTCATGTATGATTATGGTGATGTGAGCTATGTTTGAAGGTCATGAGCTAATTATATCATCTCAAAATATGTGTAAGATAATGTATGAAGCTTAAGAGCTAATATGAATGCATATGAACTAATGAAATGATTTATAATGATACTGCCTTGATCTATATATGATAATCATGCTTAATATGATTATAAGACTATCCTAACATGTTTAAATATCAAGTACATGATGTGTTCATAATAAGTTATTCATTAACTACATAACAAGTATTCTTATCATGAAATGTATTATAAAAGCATATAGTATATAACTAATATAAAGTAAATCCAATATAAAGATGTTCAAGAGTACTCCCTTTATAGGTGAAAACGTGCTTGCATCATTAAATCCTTATTTTATACGGGTCGAATTAAAATCGGAGTTGGGTGGAGGATATATATATATATATATATATTTGGGTTGGGTCGAGTCGAGTCGGGTCGAATGAAAGATATATAATTTTCGGGTTAAGATGGGTTCGAGTAGAAGATACATATTTTCAGGTAGGATTAGGTTGACCAAAAACTCGACCTTAACCTGACTCGTTGCCATCCCTAGGAGTAGTCTATTAATAGATCAAATATTGTTGATTAAATAAAATATTTTTTCAAATTTTAAATCTAATTTTAATCTTATGTAGAGAATGATAAAGAAGAATTATAAAAAAAAGGAATGCTTCTAGTAAATTTAAAACTCATAATATAAGAAAATATTAGAGAACAAAAATTAACAACTTAACAATCGATCCTATATTTTTCTTCAAATAAAACAAAACGTTAGATGTATCAAAACTTTGTAATTGACATAATTAATGAGAACACCTTAATTTATAGGAAATTTCCTACGCCCCTTTTCGTTTCCACGCAGATCTTTCAACGGAAATTAAGAGAACACCTTAATTTCATACACAGAACGTATGAAAGGTACAACATTTGCTTTAAATTGAAACTCCCATGATTCATAAACCAAATCGGAATTCAATTTGAAAGTGGTAAAGTAATTAAATAAGTAAAACTCTGACAAATTTCCGCAGTGATTTTTCAGATATTTCGCTTTCACCTCAACAAAACTCATAATTGCATGCCACAAAACAAACCAATCGGCCCAAAAAAGGCAGCCAAAGAGAGCTCATAGAGTTGCGTCTCATGCAGAGGGAAGACAATCGTGGACGCTTCACACGTGATCCCACACCCAAAAAAGAAAAAGACAGAAACAGAGTATACATCGCCCAAGTCAGCGCTCCAAACTTTGCTGACACCAATGGGACCACCGTCTCTCTCTTAGCCCCATTGTCTCATTTATTAGCCTCACATGCTCGACCACTCATGTAAGAATGGATCTATAGGAATAAATCAGCGAATAAGTATAGTTTTTTTTTTGAAAATTTTAAATTAATATATATTTTTATATTTTTATATTTTAGATATTTTTATATTTTTAATTAATAATTTATTTTTGTTTTATAATATTTTATAAGTTTATTCTTAAAATTTTAAAATTTTATATTCTTTAATATAAGATCATACATTCGTCCCTATACTTAGATGTATAGACGACTCGGTTGATAGAATTAATTATTGGTGGTAGTTGAGGCCGTGCGAAGGAGATGGGGGAATTTAAGAGGGTATTAAATGCCACTACCTGTTCACAAAGATTGTGATAAATTAGGTTTTGAGGTTGATGACAGGTGATATGTGGCAATCAATTACTGATCTTTAGTCTCTTTTTTCTCATAAGTTCTTTACATTCCTATTTGTCCTATATTAGTTTTGGTGATGGGTACTTAGATTGTTAGAAGAGGCTAGATAGATTAGTTGAGAGGTCCCTTTTGTAGCAAGGAAAACCTATAAACAAGAAAGAAATAATATTAGGTGCCTAAATTATGGTTTTGGAATGTCATTCTATGAAATATGTAAGCTGTAAGGTATACAACTTTTTGATGTCTCATATTTATCATTAACATATATCATTTGATATCTAAATTATTTAAAGTAGTAAAAATTGTTATACTTAGGCTAAAAGGACCGTAGAAGGACCCACGAACATCTCCAAACCTCTTGTACTTAAGGAATTTCGAAAGAAATAAAAGGAACATCTTTAGAAGAAAAATATCGAATGCCTAATATTCTTCGAAAAGTCATAACATGTTGACATAATTCTTAACATATATCATAACTAAATTCATTGTTAACCAACCATATTTATCTATCTCACCGGTCTGAGGGCAGTTATCATACCCCCTACACATGACACTAACTCCAAGACCCACTATAAAATATCTAGACCAAGAATAAAAAAAGATACGACCTTCATGAAACATCCTCATCTTTATTCTCCTGTGTTCTATCTCCTCATAGAGACAAAGTACTTTGAGATTGATCAACAATGATTCTTCACTAGTAACTGCTCTCCACCAGAACTATCGCCTACAACTGTCATAATTTATTTGATCTCATAAAAAAATAAAGTAATCGTGATACTAAAATATGACTCAAGATTCAGTGTTCAAACAGTATAGTGAATTGATCATGTTAGTTGTAGGCTGACCATAGTTTCCCTAGCGGGCGAGTATGGACGTTAACCTTTTAGTTGTTTTCTAAAGGGTCCAGGTTGTTGATATCAACCAACTAATCAGTTGGTGCCTAATAGCATGGCAAAAGTACCACTTCTATATAAAAGAAACCCAGAATTACAGTTGAACGAAATTCCATTGAAGTTTCAAATTGACCCTCCTTCTAACACATGGTTGAATACAAACTGTAATTTTCATTATTTGTTTTCCCAATATTAGTACTTTTACTTTAATTGATTCAAAACCCAAATCTTCACCAACTGTTCAAGTGTTCAATTACGGCATGAATTGGAATGCCCCTATTTTTTTCAAAAAAGTTGAGCCAGGTCAGGCTCTGACCAACCAGTACTGTTTGAGCAATGGCCAATAAAACTAATGAATATTGAAAGTGTTTTTTTTAGCTAAAAGCCACATAGCACCGGCCTCCAAGAAAAACTTCTGTATTTGCTTTTGCCTATTGCCTATAGGTTGGTGCATGCATGACCATTGACAACCTTCTTTGTTTAGAGAAATTTAGTAGCTAACAATCATGCATCATGTTTTGTAATTAAGCATTCTTGACGAGAATAAATAAATTAGGTTGATAATCGACGGCTAATCTTTTTTAATTTAATTAAAAAATCGTAATCACTACTAGGACTGTTATTAGTTAGTAGTTTTCTATAGTAAGAAGAGACAGATAGTGTGATAGAGAAATTGTTCTCGGTAACAGATAAAGAGTTAGGGAAAGAGTCCTTTTAGCCTTTCTTTGGAATATAAATATATATCGAATATTAGGTGATCGTGTAAATATGACTGTTAACTATCAAACTTTATTAATTAAAAATTAAGAAATATAAACTCCAAAAACCGGTTTTCAAAGAGAATACTTTTGAAAGTGGTGTGTGTCGTAACCGGTTTTCGTCTGGGCACGAATTTTTTACTTGGCGGGAAAAGTGATGTGAATAAATGGGTTTTTAAAATAATTTGGGAGTCGCCATCGGCCTTTTGGGTCAGGTAGGTCGAATACCTAAAAATTATCTTTTAAAAGAGTTTTTAAGAAAACATCAGTTAAAAGATAAACTGATCTGAGTTTTAACCAAAAATTTGTTTTTTTTAATAATAAAAAGGGATTCGTGGTCGATTACGTTTGAGGAAGGATTAGCACCCCCACAACGCCCAAAATTGGTACTCATTAATTATAAATTGTCTTTATCATTAGAAATTTAAAAATTCAAATATATATTTAACTTATAATATTTTTTATTTCAAATTTATGATTTTATGAAAATATATTAATATAAATAAGATATTTATTTATTTAGAAATATCAGAAAAGGGCTTCTAGGTGCTTTAAGACAACTCTTTTCTTTGATATAAAAATAAATAAAACATTTATTAAAAGTTAATATAGGATTTATAAAAATAGGATATTTAGTAAAAATATCAGAAAACGGACTTCTAGGTGTTTTAAGACAGTCCTTTTCTTAATATTGAAAAATAAAATATTTATTAAAATATAATTATTAAAAGAAATTTATGAAATATAGGATTTTAATAGAAAACAAATAGAATAAATAAACAAATTATATATATATATATATATATTATATAAATAAAAAATAATAATAATGAAATATAATTAAAGCAATAATAATAAAATAATATTGCAAATAATGATTAAAATAAAGTAATTAAAAATAGTATTAAATTGTAAAATATTAAAAATAAATAGTCAAAATGAAATTTAATGATTAAAATGTCTAATGGGATTAAAATAATAATTACTAAACTATGAGGGACTAAATTTGATGAATTCAAGCGAAAAGTTGAACAAGTTCTTCTCATTATGAACTTCTTCCTTCTTCAGATGAGTTCTTCTCATTATGAACTCTCTCTGGAAAAGTTAATCCATCGAGTGAAGAATTCGAGCAAAAAGTTGAACAAGTTCTTCTCATTATGAACTTCTTCTTCTTTCTTCAGATGAGTTCTTCTCATTATGAACTCGCCTTGGCAATGTTGATCTATCGAATGATAAATTCAAGCGAAAAGTTGAACAAGTTCTTCTCATTATGAACTTCTTCTTCCTTCTTCAGATGAGTTCTTCTCATTATGAACTCGACCTGGCAATGTTGATCCATCGAATGATGAATTCAGGCAAAAAGTTGAACAAGTTCTTCTCATTATGAACTTATTCTTCCTTCTTCAGATGAGTTCTTCTTATTATGAACTCGACCTGGTAATGATGATCCATCGAATGATGAATTCAAGCGAAAAGTTGAACAAGTTCTTCTCATTATGAACTTCTTCTTCCTTCTTCAGATGAGTTCTTCTCATTATGAACTCGACCTGGTAATGCTGATCCATCGAATGATGAATTCAAGCGAAAAGTTGAACAAGTTCTTCTCATTATGAACTTCTTCTTCCTTCTTCAGATGAGTTCTTCTCATTATGAACTCGACCTGGTAATGTTGATCCATCGAATGATGAATTCAAGTGAAAAGTTGAACAAGTTCTTCTCATTATGAACTTCTTCTTCCTTCTTCAGATGAGTTCTTCTCATTATGAACTCGACCTGGTAATGTTGATCCATCGAATGATGAATTCAAGCGAAAAGTTGAACAAGTTCTTCTCATTATGAACTTCTTCTTCCTTCTTCAGATGAGTTCTCCTCATTATGAACTTGACCTGGTAATGCTGATCCATCGAATGATGAATTCAAGCGAAAAGTTGAACAAGTTCTTCTCATTATGAACTTCTTCTTCCTTCTTCAGATGAGTTCTTCTCATTATGAGCTCGACCTGGTAATGTTGATCCATCGAATGATGAATTCAAGCGAAAAGTTGAACAAGTTCTTCTCATTATGAACTTCTTCTTCCTTCTTCAGATGAGTTCTTCTCATTATGAACTCGACCTGCTAATGTTGATCCATCGAATGATGAATTCAAGCGAAAAGTTGAACAAGTTCTTCTCATTATGAACTTCTTCTTCCTTCTTCAGATGAGTTCTTCTCATTATAAACTCGACCTGGTAATGCTGATCCATCGAATGATGAATTCAAGCGAAAAGTTAAACAAGTTCTTCTCATTATGAACTTCTTCTTCCTTCTTCAGATGAGTTCTTCTCATTATGAACTCGACCTGGTAATGTTGATCCATCGAATGATGAATTCAAGCGAAAAGTTGAACAAGTTCTTCTCATTATGAACTTCTTCTTCCTTCTTCAGATGAGTTCTTCTCATTATGAACTTGACCTGGTAATGTGATCCATCGAATGATGAATTCAAGCGAAAAGTTGAACAAGTTCTTCTCATTATGAACTTCTTCTTCCTTCTTCAGATGAGTTCTTCTCATTATGAACTCGACCTGGTAATGCTGATCCATCGAATGATGAATTCAAGTGAAAAGTTGAACAGGTTCTTCTCATTATGAACTTCTTCTTCCTTCTTCAGATGAGTTCTTCTCATTATGAACTCGACCTGGTAATGCTGATCCATCAAATGATGAATTCAAGCGAAAAGTTGAACAAGTTCTTCTCATTATGAACTTCTTCTTCCTTCTTCAGATGAGTTCTTCTCATTATAAACTCGACCTGGTAATGCTGATCCATCGAATGATGAATTCAAGTGAAAAGTTGAACAAGTTATTCTCATTATGAACTTCTTCTTCCTTCTTCAGATGGGTTCTTCTCATTATGAACTCTTCCAGAAATGTTGATCCATTGAATGATGGATTTGAACTTTGCTAAAATCTTTGAAATTCCTGTCAAATATTCAACATGGATAAAATGAAGGAAAATGCTCCTATTTTGCAAACGTCTAAATATGATGCATGAATGTTGATGCAATCTTCATTTGACTTCAAAATGGGGAACTCGGATTTCCTCCACTTCATCATTTATTGCCAGGGTCACCTCTGGATATCAGTGTAGCAACTTATGCTATCAAGCTTGCATTTCTGAAGAACCATCTGATCAACTTGTATCTTTATGTCTTCTTTGCTTCATGAAAGTCTCAGAAGAATTGTTTCATTTGTGGAACTCTTGTCGTAGTCAGAACTATGACCTTGATGCCCCATTTTATCTTGGATAAAACCAACTTTCTTTGCTTGGAGTTGTGCAGAAATCCGATAAAGCTTTCATCTTTGAAAAAAGAATCTGTCATCTTTAAAAAGGGAATCTATCATCTTTGAAGAGTGTAGATGTAGATATGCCTGACTCAGCAGGGATTAATTAGGAGAGTAGAGTCTGTTCTGATTTGACTCTTGAAACATATCACAAGGAGGATTTATCCTAATTCCTTTCATGTCTCCACATCTAATCCAATCTCGAATACGGTAACTTGGACCATATCATATCGATATGCTTAACAACAACATGTCGCTCAACCATAGTTGGCTCCACTAGTTTCTTGTTGTTAAAATTTCTGCTTCCCTTCTGTGGAAAGCAATCTTCATCATATCTCATCTTATAATCTTGGGGTTGAAGAAGACAAACTTCATCTTGGATCAATAAATGGAAACCATATGATTGCAACATTGGTTCAGCACCATAATCACTGGTTCGTAAAACATTTGACAATACATTCATCTTTTCCTGTGGTTTCTGTCGAGATGTAAAACATTTGAAAACACATTCTTCATTTCTTGTGGCTTCTGCCCGGATTTTTGGTCAGGGAGGCTCTTTCGTAGCGCTCAGGACTTTCCTATAACGTCACAAGACCACTTGAGAACAAAACTTAATAGGAATACAAATGAGATGCTGCTGTGACCAAAAAGTTGATCAAATTCTCAAGATACGCTAGTGATGAATTGAATAAGAGATACCAATTGATCTTGATATTGTCTCAGGCAAGGGTAAGTGTGATATTGATCATGTTTTCTTCTGTAATGAGCGTTGTAGGAATTTGAAACACATCAGCTATAGAGGCCATGTCCAGAAAGAGGTTCATGGAATTCTTGCCGCTGGGGATGAGACGCGCATGATAAACCCCAAAAAAAATTCAGTTCAGCCTGGCTGGCAATGATAACCCCAATAATAACATGAATAACAGTAATATAAGTGAGTTAAGTCTCCCTTTTCAATGTCATCAAGTAAGAAAAAACTAATGTGAAAAATAGTTTCATAATCCCAACAGTATGGTTGAAACTAACTGTCAGGAATCTCAAAGAAATATTTTCAATTATCACCGACCACAAAAGGCCAAATTCAAAGCTGAGATCTCGAGGAACTGAACCCTGGATCGAGTAGTCTCCTGGGGATCATTTTTATTCATGCAACTGTGATGTAGCTTAACAAAGATCGCGCTATCATGTGACACATGGTTTTAAGAAAATTGGGTATTCGAAACCATACTTGCTGAATAAATATTTGTTCAACAACAGGACCCTAATACAACTGCCTGATGAACGAAGCAATTATGTGTAGTCAGCTCGACTGTCACTGTTTCACCATTTTCATTCTTCATATCTTTATGTCTTATTGGAAATATTTGTTCAATTCAATGATCTTGACACAGGATGATATGGGTCTTCATCATGCCCCAACATTAGCTAATACAAGTGTTCAAAATGCATCAACAGTCCTGATTCTGATTGAAAGGAGCTTTCAGCATGCCCCAGCATTTGCTTCTTGCTGATCCGAGCCTTCAAAATGCCCCAACATTTGCTGATACAGATGTTAAAAGTGTGTTCACATTATTTCTTGTTGAGATGAGCCTCCAAGAATGCCCAAATATTCATATTGTTGTGAGCCTTCAAAATGCCCCAATATTCTATTTCTGGTTGAAATGGGCCCTCAATATGTCCCTCTAGATCTGTCTGAATTGGGATTTCGAGATGCCTCAATTTTCTATTTATGGTTTACTCTCGACGTCTGTTTGACTTGAATATCATGATCCCTACAAGGTTCAATTTTGACAATGCACTGTGGTGGATACTTGTGGCTTTATTCGTGCTCCAAATCTGTTTATCTTGAATACTCTCATTCTGGTGTCACTAAACAGCAGTGTTGTCAGGTAACTGGAAGAATTCTCTTCATGTTGTCACAAACTTAAGAAGTACTCAATCATTCTGACAGAAACGTCTGAGATATGTGTCTTCTGAATGAGGTGACCATTTTCTGTATCTAGAGGGATTTAGTCAGACAGAGCAATATAAATAGCTTGGTAATCCGTTCCAGGCTGACACAATGTCTTATCATCTTTCAGTGAAGGCCATCTCTGAAATATACTTTTCTGTGGGAGAGAAACCAATTTATGCGAACAGTAATCTGATACAATAGCAAGACTACATATAAAGTGGTACAGGCTCATCAAAAATCCACACCCATGTAATATGTTGATTCTGATAACAACTCATCTGATTGTGAAGCGATCTTTCAGGATGATTTCATAGATATTGATAGTTTTTATGATATCGAGGAAATCCTGAATTCTGATTCTGATGAAGAGAATAAACTATTATACTTGACGAAAATGGGGTACTCAGAAGCTGAGACTTCAATAGCCATGAAGAGATGTGGTCTGAATTCATCAATTGCAGAGTTGACAGATTTTGAATTCATCAATTGCAGAGTTTGACAGATTTTATATGTGCTGCTCAAATATCAAAGGCTGCTGACGTACTTCTTCTGGTAGAAGATAGGAATCCATTATGCAATGATCCTAATTACAAGAAAAGGCTAAACTCGAGCTATGATTTTTGGGAAAGGAATAAGCAAAAGAAGCTTGAAAAAAAGCTTCTTAATGAAGACGATCATGCAGTTCATCTTTCAATTCCAATAATTGGTTCTGAGGTTCCTACCGAACCAGATCAGATAACTCAAAGAACACTTCCAGAAGATGCTATTGGGTCTCCTTATTTCTACTATGAGAACGTGGCACTTGGTCCAATTAGTGTTTGGACTGAAATGTCACGGTACTTATTCTATGTAGAGCCAGAATTTGTAGATTCGAAGCATTTTCATGCTGCTATACTGAAAAGGGGCTATATTCATAATCTACCAATTGAGAACAGATTACCTCTTATCTTGTTTTCTCCACGCACTATACATGATATTTTTCCATTGACAAAGAAATGATGGCCTTCCTGGGATCCAAGAACAAAGTTGAACTATTTACAAACATGTACAGGAAGTGCCAAATTGACAGAAATGATCTGTAAGGCTCTTGAAGCTTATGACGATGAGCCACCTTTGAGTGTCCAGAAGTATGTTCTTGATGAGTGCTGAAAATGGAATCTGGTATGGGTTGGAAGGAATAAAATTGTTCCACTTGAACCTGATAAGGTGGAAATGCTTCTAGGTTTCCCTAAAAACCATACACGAGGATCTGTATAGAGACTTGTTCCATGGTGGTATCAATGTCCTGTCTCTTTTCTCTAGGATCAATGATACAGAAGTTGCCTTTTACTGTCTTGGCATACTTTTGAAAACAGATGTGCAAGAACTGAATGATGATCGGTTGGAGCAATTGATGAGTAGATTTGTCGAATTCGACCTTGTTGTCAGTGGCATCCAGCGTAACAACCTTACTGGAAGAAATAAACATCATCATGATGAACTAGAAGATTTTTGTTGGTGCATTTTCTTGCAATGACTGCTACGACAACTGTCTCTTCTGCTGCTCCAATATATCCCACTCTTTTCGAATCATGGAACAGTTTAGTTGACAGTAAAACTGGTCATCTTCAACTTTTGGAATCCTGTAACCAATGTTACCCTATATAAAAGGCCTATAAGGGTAGATTCTGTTCCATTGTCTTATTCTGTGCCATAAGTCCTCAAATTCAAATTTAGAAATCTTCTGAAGGACATAATGGATATCATCTTGACAAAGAAAATGATCGGCATAGAAGAAGTAGCAATAATGTATCAAGACTTGAGCCAATATCACAGTATAACCAGAGTGCAGTTATTGACTTGTTCATTCCCATAATACACCTTAATGGGACTTAAGGGTAATCTTTCCTGATGGATTGCTGATGATGGAATAGGAGAGCATTCTAGGTACTATTCACCAGACTTTCTGGCTTCTTGGACCACTTGCTTTCAAGGAAGTGAAATGCTTTATCATTCTGGCCTCGTTCATTCTTTTTTTATAACAGAGATAGAACATGCATCAACTTGCTTCAAGGACCTTTCTCATTTGAGATTGTCCTGTTTGAAAATGTTTTTTCCTCTTTTGTTTATTGAAGAATGAAAGAATTTTACAAAGTATTGCCCTTCTCAGGTTCACAATAGAATCAAATCATAAACAATGAGTTTAATAAATATCAAATAAATCAACTACACTTTTAAATCATTCAAAAATCATAGTCCTATGGCAAGTTTTAAAATTATTGACTGATTTGAGGTGTAGGTTGATTCTGGTAAAGTAAGGTCTCTTAGGTTCTCAGGTTAGTCCAGCATATATGTCTCTTTGGGCTTCTATTAATTTTAAGAAATGGTTGTTATGCTCATCTTGTAAAGATGCTTCTCGTTTCCAGATTCTCATGAACGTCTTTGGGATGTGCAGTGCTTCATTAAGATTGTCTCTTATGTCATTGTTGTACCATTCATTATTCGAGCCGCCTTTTTTAGGTTTTCAACTCGAATCCTCCTTTGGTTTCAAGATGTTATTTAAAAATTTACATCTTGAACCCCCCTTTATCATTTTTCATATCATGCATTAAAGATTTTAAAAACCAATTTTTGCAAATAAAAATCAATCTTGAGAGGCGGAATGAATTCTGAAGATATCCTCTTTTACTTAGAAATCCATGTATGATTAGAATGGACTTTTTAGGTACGTAACGTAGGCCATGGCTTATGGTTACGAAAGAAAGGGATAAAAAGGCCCAAATAAGTGTTTAAGGGTAATCAAACCAAGGATCAATTTATTATGATGCCTTCACCTTGCCTTGCTTAACTTGGATCTGCTTTGTTAGGGATTTTTCCATCATCTGGATCCCTCTAGACTGCCAAATTTTGGATTCATTTCCATTTTCTCATATCTTCAGCATTTCTTGCTCTCCTTGTTTATACTTGATCAACCTTGTAACTTGAGGCTCAATAATTCACCCATCTTGATTTAATTTTTTCTTTTTTTCTTTTTTTCCTTTTTGTTTTTTCCTTTTTATTTCTTTCCTTTTTTTCCTTTTTTTTTCTTTTTTCCTCTTTTTTCTTTTTTCCTTTCTTTGCTGGATTTTTCTTTTTCTTTCTTTGTTGGATGAGTATAATACTTCAATTGCTTTGAGCACCTCCTTTTCCTTTTGCATTTTGGAGATTTTTCATTATTCTTGATTGGATTGATCTTCAAGCACTCTGTATTTGACATACCTTGTAGTTCAAAACTTTCTTGACTTCATGGAAACTTGTCTTCGTAATAAAACTGTATTGACAATCTTTATTCTTGTGAGCCAATATCCTTTACCTTGCCCCCAATGTAGAGGGTGATCCTTGGTTAGGGTTGAATTAGAAAAAAATTTATTCAGGCTCAAATGGGGACAACAAAGGATATATATATATATATTAAAGGATAAATGAAACAATGCCGTTCATCATCTCATACACAGAAACCTTTGTAAAAAGAGGTATCCACAGGGGGATGAATATTCAAGATTAACTTTATTTACATGAAAAAATGTAATTAATGCATGATATATTTATTTCAATCAATCACTTTTTCCTTCTTCTTTGAGTATGTCCCAATCACATCAAAAATATCTTCGATTAGTTGGTCCATGATGCCTCATCTTGTCTCTTCTTGCAGGAAGATTCCCGGATAATTGAAAGTTTGGTTCTTTTGAGGGTTTTTTGGTTTATGATGGTTTTGTATTTGGAAGGACAAATGTGTGACTTATGAAGTCATGTATATGGTGGAATGTAGTGTCATCAATCAATTCTACCCTAGAAGATAAAAATCTAGAGTGAGTGTCTCAAAACAGGTAGAGACATTTCTTCAGAGTCTTAGATAATTGTAGTGTCAGAATTTGGTTTTAGTAAGGATCAAGTAATTGGCATTGGATGGAAGGTATAATTTTATCACTTGCCAAAGATATATAATTCTTGAAAAATTAAAAGAATATTTAATATACTTTATACTCAATAATCTCAAGATTAAAAATTGATTCCTTGCTCATAACCATAAAAGAAACACATATTTATTTATTGCACAAAAGGCGGAGAAAGGAATAAAAAACATATTCAAACGAGATGCTGAAAATAGAAAGTACTACAGTGGTAGATAACACTTTCACTTGTTTATGCATCATTACTCCTCTATTGTTGGGTGTGTACTTGGCCCAGGATTTTTATCCTTATTTGCCCCCCATTTCTTGATCATTTCTTGTGTCAAGACTCCCTTGTCGACGAGCGTCTCTATTTCCTTTAACAGTGACCAACAATTCCCGTTGAATGTCCAGATACTCCCAAGTGAAAATTACAGAAGCTATTTTGATCATAGAAATGGGCATAAGGCTTTGGTGACACCTTCACCAATCTTGGTGTAAAGTATTGACCTTTAACCAAATGAGGGTACAGGTCTAAGATAGATTCTTGAAACACCTTCAGAGTTTTTCTCGCTCGCGAGGCTATCACTTTCTTTGATCGTTCTGAATGAATGAATGCTCTCATGTTATCGAGGGGGTTCTGAATGCTCATTTTAGCTATAACTGGGGTAATATTAACCAGATTTCTTAAGTTGTCCTTTGCCTTACTGGTTTTCGAAAAATCTGATACATGTATCTGAGGTGTCTTCTGGGTTATATCTGCCTCATTCTTTCTTAGACCTATAGGCCAATCTCGAATTACATCCATGGGAGCCTTTTGATTTCTTTTCCCATTTTCTTGTGCCCGATATTCTTCGTAGGATTTGGTTACATTAGTTTCTATTGCAACAACGGTTTTTGAACATTGAACCTTAACCCCTTCTTTTATCTTACATTTTTTAATTGCTTGCTCTAAAGGGTCTTGGAAATTTCCCTTAAGGTTACCAGGAACCTTAGCTGAACAATTTGGAATTCCAGTCTGATTTATCCAAGGAACTTCCTTATAGGTCCAATTCTCATTTGGAGGCCACTGTGATTGATCAAGTTGTGGAGTAATTGATTTTCACTCGACCAGTGGAAGGGAGGAAATTGAAATCCCTGCACATTCTTTTTCTTCTTGATCACTCTATAAGGTTTGGCACCATGTTTAACTGAATAAGACCTCACTGTATTAACCCCAGCTTCTTTCTTGACTTTAGTATTGTCAGAGCCTCTTATCTTTCCATTCTTGATAGCCATTTCGATGATTTCTCCACTTATGATGTTGTCAGAGAAATTATTAGGGACAACCCCTATCATGTGATTAACATAAGGAAATTTTAATGTGCTGATGAACAAAGTAGTGAACTCTTTTTCAGTCAATGGTGGATGTACTTGAGAAGCAACGTCTTTCCATCGTTGTGAATATTATCGAAAGCTTTCATTGCACTTCATATTAATGCTTTGCAACATTGTTCGATCAGGGGCCATATCAATCATGTGCTTGTATTGACCCAAAAAGGCTTGAGCTAAATCCCTCCAAGAACGTATTTGAGTACGTTTTAGCTGATTATACCATCTGGATGCAGACCCAGATAAACTATCTTAGAAACAGTGGATCAACAACTTTTCATTTTCTACATAGTCAGTCATACAACAACAATACATAGTGATATGATATGAAGGGCATGTGGTCCCATTATACTTCTCAAAATCTGGAACCTTGAACTTTGGTGGAATAACCAGGCCAGGGACCAAACTTAGTTCTTTGGCATCAAACCCATAAAATGACTCAACTGTCTCTATAGATTTTATCACCTCTTCTATATTTTCCAGTCGTTGAGTGAATTTTTCCTTCTCAACTGATTTGTTTAGGTCAAGGACCTCATTACTAATACAAAATTCATCAAGCTTCAACTCAGAAGTAGTAGGACAATCAGTGGGGAACGATGCTCCAGCTTGATATGGTGAGTTCTTAACAGCGAAGTAAATCGGTGATTGAATTTCTTGGGGTACAGAGGTGAACTCAGGAATATGAACAGGTGTAACACCCAAAGAATTTGTGGTGTTTTCAATAAGACTCTTTCCAGCTGTCTGGTGCTTCTCAATCATTTTTTTCATATTGTTCAGTAGATCGATATGAGAATTTGTGATATTAGCTTCAATTTGTGCCAACTTGCTCCTCAATTCCTCTTGTATCTCTTTCTGCTCTATCTTAAATTTGGCTAGCCTATCATCAGTTTCTTTAGACATTTTTCTTGTGTTGTGCTAAGCGTTCTTCTACAAGGGAGAACCAAGATCACTTCGGTTGAAATCCTTATTTTAATGAATGAATGTTTTAACGTATGATATTAGTTTGAAACTATAAATGTAACTATACAAATATGAAAATGTAAAGATGTAAATGTAAAAATAAAATAATACAAAAACAAACAACAAATGCAAAATGAAAATACAAAAATACAAATGCATGTATGAAAAGGTGTTACTCAAGAGTGATCATCTTAGAACAGATTTCATTGAACACAAAAGTTTCGGTACATCAAACAAAACTTTACATATATGGGACATCTTTCATTCCTAACTTCTCTAAAGCCAAGTTAATTTCCATTCATGCTCAATAGTTGAATTATCAGTCTGCTTCAATTCCTCATAAAATCAGGTTGGTCTATCAGCTTTTGGGTCATATTGCTTTTCTGGACTGCAGCTTCTTCCATGACATTCTCTTTCATCTTCTGTATCAATTCTTGGAGTTGCTTATTTTCTCTTGTAAGAGAACTTTTCTGTCCAAGAAGTTCTTGAACAAGATCTTCATATAAGTTGCAGTTCTTTTTCAGCTTGGTGACCCATGTTATCCACTCTTCTGGGGTGTTTCCTATGCCAGCATTTTGAAAGGCTTGACTGATCTTCTGAAAATCTTCATGCATGGTTTTGATTGCTGTGCTTAATTTCTTGTTATGGTCGTTCAAGTCCTTCAAATAACATGCTTAAGCTTCATAAAAACCTCCACTACTCTGAATGCCCTGACTGTTGTTCTTACCATAGACTGCTTTTAGTATCAATCTGGTAGGATCTTTGTGTAATACTTTTGGTATTAATATAACAGGATCTCTGTGTGCATTTCTCGCTTCCATCCTCGGAGTTTCCTCAGGATGTCTTTCCTTGGCCGCATCATATTTTGTTTGATCATAAAACTTTTTGTTCATTTACGATTTCTTTCCAATATGATGAACAGTCTTTCAAGTAAACACCTTTTGGTTATGCCATGATCATGCAATGCAAGCAAAAGAAATAAGAAAAAATAGAATAGTTAGTACTAATTAATGGGAAAAAAATCTATTTATCAAGGTATAAATCATAACCTCATGCTTTCTAGTTCTATGCTTTGTTTGGAAAAATTAGCTTAACCGCATGATTTCTAGTTTGCATACATTTATTCAGGAAAAAGAAAAGGAAATAAAAGCTAGAACTTATTTCTTCTTTGTGTATACCTACTGACAAAATTTCGGCATGGTTTCAGATCGGGAGAGTTTCTAGGTTTAATATATGCAGGGCTTCAGTTCTAGGAGTAAAGGTACTCGAATTGTCCTTGTTGATGCCCCCTTGGGCTGTCAAACCCTCAATCCTAGTCCATCACAGACTTAAGCGGATCGAGTTCAATTCGAGGGGACACATTTCTTTATGCCTGACACGGAGAATAAATTCTCACGAAGACATAGAGCATATGAACCCCGAAAGCTACTTGCTAGGTCTGACACGGAGAATAAATTTTCACGAAGACGTCGCTTTCACTCCCACTTAAAAGGGACAAGCTTGATTAGAAAGCTTATGTTATGCAATGCAAGTGTTGTGTGTGAGGAGAAATATTCAAACTTTTGACATAATTAAATGAAAATTTTAATATCTGAAAATAAAATAAAAAATATAAAAAATATTATGAAAATCATAAAAATTTGAAAGAAAAGAATTAAAAATTAAATAAATGAATTTTTAATTTCTAATTAATAGAGACAATTTATAATTAATTTTAAAGTTTGACGGTCCCCAGCGGAGTCGCCAAGCTGTCGTAACCAGTTTTCGTCCGGGCACGAATTTTTTACTTGGCGGGAAAAGTGATGTGAATAAATGGGTTTTTAAAATAATTTAGGAGTCTCCATCGGCCTTTTAGGTCAAGTAGGTCGAATACCTAAAAATTATCTTTTAAAAGAGTTTTTAGGAAAACATCAGTTAAAAGATAAATTGATATGCGTTTTAACCAAAAATTCGTTCTTTTTAATAATAAAAAGGGATTCGTGGTCGATTACGTTTGAGGAATGATTAGCACCCCCACAACGCCCAAAATTAGTACTCATTAATTATAAATTGTCTCTATCATTAGAAATTTAAAAATTCAAATATATATTTAACTTATAATATTTTTTATTTCAAATTTATGATTTTATGAAAATATATTAATATAAATAAGATATTTATTTATTTAGAAATATCATAAAAGAGCTTCTAGGTGCTTTAAGACAGCTATTTTCTTTGATATAAAAATAAATAAAACATTTATTAAAAGTTAATATAGGATTTATAAAAATAGGATATTTAGTAAAAATATCAGAAAATGGACTTCTAGGTGTTTTAAGACAGTCCTTTTCTTAATATTGAAAAATAAATATCTATTAAAATATGATTATTAAAAGTAATTTATGAAATATATGATTTTAATAGAAAACAAATAGAATAAATAAACAAATATTATTATATATATATATATTTATTTATATAAATAATAAAAATAATAATAATGAAATAATAATTAAAGCAATAATAATAATAAAATAATATTGCAAATAATGATTAAAATAAAAGGAATTAAAAATATAGTGTTAAAATGTAAAATATTAAAAATAAATAGTCAAAAATGAAAATTTAATGATTAAAATGTAAAATTATAAAACTAGAGTCCTAATTCAAAATATATAAAAGGTGGGCATTAAAAGTGTAATTTAACCATAATTCATAATACGGGATTAAAATAATAATTACTAAACTATGAGGGACTAAATTTGATATTTACCTAAATATATATATATATATGCTGATAAGGACTAAATTAAAATAAAATAAAATTAGAAGACTAAATTAAAATAATCAAAAATTGCTTTCAGTGACTAAATTGCAAGGATTATAAACTAGGAGTACTGCGGACGTGGTTTACCCTCTTCCCAAAACGCACCGTTTCATCATGAAACGACGTCGTTTTATATCGGGTATAAATACCCTATAACCGGCCCTTAAGGGCCAAAGTTTCTCATTTGTTTCTTTTCTTTCTCTCTCTAACTGAGAGAGAAAATTTTTTCTCTGTTTTCTCTATTAAGGCCTCCGGCCGGCCGCCCTATTCCGGCACTGACACCCTGCACGGTGGCCGAAAAATTTAAAATACCCTAAAATTTCCCTCTTTTCCATCAGAACCTAGATCTAAACTCCTTTGGTCCTAAAACCCTCTTAAAATCAGTAGATCTACGCGATAACCGAAGGTTTTACCGAGGTTTATACGAGGTTTTTCGGCGGCGTTTGGGTTCTCCGAGGGTAAACAGCTCCTTTTCCTCTCTTTTTTTTGTTTTTGATTCGCTGTTGTGGGGTTTATTTTGCTGTGGTTGGTTTTGTTTTGCTCTCTTAGTTGCTGTCGTTTGTGTTGCTTGTTGTCGTCTCTCGGACTCTTGCTCTCTCCTTTGTTTCTTTTTCTGTCTTCTGGGTTCTCTCTGTCTGTTGCTCTTTTTTTTTTTTTGTTGCAGGTGAGCCAAGGCTTTATAGCCTCGATGAGGCTCTCATCGGACCGGTCCCATGGGTAGCATCCTTGGTGAGTCACCAAGCTATGGCGGTGACTCACCATAGAGCACTGATTTGGTGAGGCAGCTGGCTTCTGGAAAGCTCGACGAGGCCGGCGTCGTGGAAGCAGCAGCGTCGGTAGCAACTGGTTGGACCATCTGGCAGTGGAGACGGCGTCTGGACGAGGCACCTGGTAGAAGACAGTCGGTGGGTTTGGTTGGCTTCAGGGGCGGCGCCGCGTGGTTCCTAGGGTTATCATAACCCTAGGGTTTCTTGATGGAGCATCTGGGGACCGTTGGATCAAGGACAGATCCAACGGTGGTGAGTAATGGCAGCTGGGAGTGATAACACAAACCCTAGTTGGGTTTAGGGTTCTGCTTGAGCCATTTCTGATCGGACCTTGTAATCGGGCCAGAGTTGGGCCTTGGGTTGTATCTGTAATAAAATAATAATATTAATAATAATAATAATATTAATAATAAAAATAAATATAATAGTAATAAAAATAAATATAATAAATATAATAAAAAAACCAAATGTAAAAAACTAGTGTCTTCAGTGTGGTGTATTTAAAGAATTTCAGAAGGCTCTATTCTTTTATTTAATGCACCTATTAAGAGAGATGAAGTATTTTCAAGATCTTTATTAACGGTAAATTGGGTGTGAAAGGTCATCGGATGTTCCTTGGTAGTTGTAAGGTGTAAACTTCTTTATATCATTTCTTTTATTTAATGCAACAATAACATTAACTATAGCAATTCACTTCTTTGTTTTCATCATTGTGGTTTGGTAAATACTCTCATCCTAGTGAATCCCTTTCGCTAAGTAATTTATATAGGGTAAATTATAAATTTGGTAACTGGATTTTATTCTTTCTCTCGCTGTACTTTAATTTGTTTTTTTAATTTTCTCGTTGAACTTAATACATTGAGGTTTTTATTTGGCAATTTAGTCATTTATTTACTAATGGTATTTACATATAGGTGAAGAACGACATCATATGCTAAATTCAATGAGAAAATTGAAATTTTTTAATGTTTAATAAGAAAAATAGAAGAGAGATTAAAATTTAATGATGAAATTTATAATTTACCCTATATTTAAACTTACTACAAAAATCGCCTGAGCTAATTAAATTACAAATTAATTGAACACTACTGCAGACTGTAGTAAGTTTCATGCAATTGTAATGTTTAGTTAAGGACGACTTTAATATTAGTTTTGATAAGTGTTCTAAAAGTATGAAAGATTTATTTTGTAATTTAGTGTCTTCGGTCCTCTGAATCTTTAAATTTCATACTCTTTTTTTTCAGTTCACAATGAAAGTGGTGTAGTGACGTGGATCAAGGAGTGAGGGCACAAAAATCAATCTGAATGCAATGAAATGTCAATTTCATTTGACCGCGCATGGTAACATTGCACCTCTGAATCACAACCATGATTACAACACGACGAAAAATCAACCCACTTCCGATAACGATAGAAAACGATCAATCAATTGTATGAAAAACTTCACCTTGATCTAAATTAAATCTAATTAAATGTTACTTCCCAATCACATAGTTTTATCTAATATTGACGAACGGAATTGGTTCAAATGATAAATAATTTGATATCGTTTAAATAAATTTTAAGTTTGAATTTTTGTCTATGTAAAATTTTTCATAAATAAATTCACTCACCAAAATTAGATACACGATTTTGGTTTTTGGTCGAATTAATCAAAACAAAATTTCGAGAATCAAAAGGACAACCAGAACTTTTCTTTTATCTTATATTGACTATATACATAAAATTAAGAAATATATTTAATCAAAAATAATAATAAAATTATCTCTAAAATATGATTGATAAATTTGATAGTTATAAAAGAGTGACATATTTTGAAGGTGATTTTTTCAAAAAATCACCCAATTAATAATTATTTCCCTATCAGACATTGTTCGGACTTTATTTCTCGATCTAACACCCTTTGCATGAAGGCGTAACCCCTACACCGCACCTTACGCCACGTGGGGTAAAGCGCCCCTTGCAACACGTCTTTTTTAATTGTGTAAAAAATTCGGGTGCTAGTTTTATAAATATTTTTAAAATAATGCATAATATGTAATTAATTTCTTTTGCCTTACGCCACGTGGGGTAAAGCGCCCCTTGCAACACGCCTTTTTTAATTGTGTAAAAAATATGGGTGTTAGTTTTATAAATATTTTTAAAATAGTGCCTAATATGTAATTAATTTCTTTTAGGGTGATATTTGCGTAAAAACGCCAACTTTATCTATTTATTTTTATGTGATATTATTTTTAACAACAGTTAATCATGTTTATTGACTTTAAAAATTAATTGTTTAAAAATATAAAAATATAAAAATAAACTTTTAATTATAATTGAGACATCAAATGAATTATTATTTATTTTTTAAAAATAAATAAAAATACAATAAAAAATAATTAAAATTCAATAAAAATAGAATGTAAAGCTAAAAAATATTATATTTTTATTTAAAATAGTCTTTCTAATATTAATTTTAAAAAATATAAAATAAATATTAAAATTTAATTTTATTAAAAATAAATAAACATTATTAACTGTTGTTAAAAATAATAATTAATAAATAATAATTCATTTGATCCCTCAATTGTAATTAATAGTTTATTTTAATATTTTTTTATATTTTTAAACAATTAATTTTAAAATATTCTATTCTCAAGATCTTAAGTCAAGTTTATAATTGTTAAACAGTCGTAGGTGTGGAAAGCTACATGAATCAAATGAAAATTCGATCGTACAAAGTCAATGACTCAAAATTGTCTAACTGTTATTTAAATATCAACTCAATTGTACCACGAATAAACATTCGATCAAAGAGTTGATATTTTCTG
Organism: Hibiscus syriacus; assembly: GCF_006381635.1. Taxonomy (NCBI): domain Eukaryota; kingdom Viridiplantae; phylum Streptophyta; class Magnoliopsida; order Malvales; family Malvaceae; genus Hibiscus; species Hibiscus syriacus. Next base: position 1,986,022 of record NW_024062032.1, read on the forward strand.
CTCAATATTCACAAAAAAACTATTTTATCTCATTATTTTATCCCGCGTATGAGCTCATTTCTTTTTCAATTCTTTTATGTTGAATATAGTTGCACACGTGCACATAGAAAAATCAAAAGTAGAGTGACTTTTATTGCAAAAGTCAATTGTAATTAAAAGTTTATTTTAATATTTTTTATATTTTTAAACAATTAATTTTAAAAGTCAATAAAATTTTTAAAAATATATGAAATTTATAATTTTTTTAAATTATAAAATATTTATTATCATCATCACCATTTTGTAAAATAAATAATAAGTATAAAACTTTTATAAAATTATTCATATTTTAAAATATTTAACCTCAAAGTTTTCTTATACTATATTATATGTATTGTATAATTTTATGTAAAAATCAAAATTTATCGTGTTATAAAATAAATTGTAAAAGAATATTTAAAGATTTTATTGTAGAAAAGTTTTTTCACACACAAAAAATAAAAATAAATAAAGTTGACATTTTTACATAAATATCACCCTAATTAAAATTAATTACGTATTAGGCATTATTTTAAAAATATTTACAAAAATAGCACTCGAATTTTTTATATGTTTCACAAGGCGTGTTGTGGGGGTGCCTTACCCACTTGACGCCAGATCAGCATAAGGCGCGGTCTAGGGGTCGCGCCTTTCTGCAAAGGGTGTTAGATTGAGAAATAAAGTATGAATAGTGTCTGACATGGAAATAATGATTAATTGAGTGATTTTTCGGGAAAATCACCTAATTTGAATGTGATAATTTTTAAAATAAAAAATGATACATTTAATGGGACATAAAAAGTATACTTTTTTAGATATAGTATACAAATGATTCTTTAACTATAAGATATTACTTTGTTGAGTCTCTCGATTATTAAAAGTTATAAATCAGTCCTTCAATTATAAGGTATTTTTTGAGTTTCTGATTATTAAAAGTTACGAAATGATAGTTTGACTATTCAAATGTTCTAATATTATCATTTTTATTTTAAAAACTGACTATCATTACATTAGGTATCGACAATCAATTTTAGGATTAAATTTTATTTATATCTTAGTTAGTGTGTTAACATCTACATTAGGTATTAACAATCAATTTTAGGATTAAATTTTATTTATATCTTAGTTAGTGTGTTAACATCTAGTTTAGACGTCCATCAAATTTTAACCAAAAAAAGGAAAATTTTAAAATATATAAATAATTAATAATCATTTTATAACTTTTAATAATTAAAAAACTTAAAATAATATCATATACTCAAGAAGCTCAACAAAAGAATATACCAAAATAAGATCATTTATGTGCTTTATCTTAATTTTTTTTAACGGATTACTTTTTTATAGCATTTAAATTCTCCTCTTCTAGTCTTCTTAGTAAAAGTATATAAATTAAGATTATCCCCTTCAACCTCAAATATCAGATAGCCCCACGTCATTGAATCGTGTCCTTCATTCTCAAGGTCATATATATCTGTAAAAACCAAATAAAAACGAAACAAAAAAATGGCTCCTTCGTCTTCTTATTCTTCTTCTTCCAAGTCACTTCCTCCTGCTACAACGCTACCTCACCAGTCCCCTCTTTTCACTCCAGTAAGTTCCTTTACAATTCTGTTTGTTTCCCAAGAAAAAAAATTGCTACTTGTTTCTTCTTTGATTTGTCTGATGATAAAGTTCATTTCTTTTGCCTTTTCTTTGTTCAACAGATTCAAGAATATGAAAGGGAGGAACAAGAAGACGGTACCCCAAGTGTAAATACAGACAAAAGGTTGACCCCGACGCACCTCTCAACGCCCCTTCGTGACAATATCGTTGGAAAACCCACCGCCAGGAAACGTCCGGAATCAGGTGGAACTGGCGGCGGCGGCGGGAATGGTTCGGTTTCATGCATCAACTGCAGGCCAAACTCTAAGGAGAAGATCTCCGTGGTTCCTTTGGATAATAATGGAGTTAATAAGCACTCCTTTTCCATGGCAAGTCCTAATGGGATTTTCAAGTCCATTTTCCATTCTTTAACAAGGAAGAGTCCAAAATCAACTGATGTGTCTACAGCCAGAGAAGAAGAGTGGAAAATTGCCGCGGCTGAACTGTCACACAAGCTCATTCAAGCTACAAGAAAGAGAGATGAAGCATTGCTTGAAGCTTCGAGGTTAAAATATTCCATGGCTGAGCTTGAGAAGAAGCTTAACAAGCTTGAAGTTTACTGTCACAATCTCAAGTCTGGTCTTGATGAATGCAACAGCAACTCTCCTTATAGAATTGGCAAAACCCATAATGTTCATCAAGATGGGGTAATTGGAGCTAATGAGAAAGTTATTCAACAATTCTTGGTTTCTGTCTCTGAAGCTAGGTCTTCAATCAGGCTTTTGAGTAGGTCACTCACCATGCAGTTAAGGCACATGGGTACCAAAGTTTATGAGAGGATATCTGTGCTTTTACAGCCTCACGACACCAAGATTTCTCACTCCAAGAACCCCAAAGGTCTTATTCTCTACCTCGAAGCTCTCTTGAACAAAGCTTTCTTCGAAGACTTTGAATCGATCGGGTTTCAAAAGAGTGCGGTGAACCAGATACTGAACCCCATCGATTGTTGCGAAGCTAATTACGCGTCCTTCAGTAATTTACAAGGCTTGACATGGGAGGAGGTTCTGAACAAGGGAACAAGGTATTTCAGTGAGGAGTTCAGCAAGTTTTGTGACAGGAAAATGAATGAAATAGTGGCTATGTTGGGGTGGAACCGAGCTTGGCCTGAGCCATTGTTGCAAGCCTTTTTTGGTGCGTCAAAGAGTGTGTGGTTGGTGCACCTCTTGGCCAACTCGTTGCACCCTGGCTTACCAATTTTCAGGGTAGATAAAGGGGTGAGCTTTGATTCAGTATACATGGAGGACATGGATGGAGAAAGAGCCAGAAAATTGGTTCCGAGTATTGTTCGAATCATGATCACACCAGGGTTCTATGTCTATGGCAATGTAGTCAAGTCCAAAGTTATTTGCAGGTACTCCAACAATGTGGATAAGGGATTTAAGTAGCGGTCCACAGAATAGTGGTAGCAGTACCATTCAAAAATGGTTACTGTATAATCATGATATCTAAAATTACCAAAATAGAATCTGTAATTGAGTTAAGCGCAATGCAACCGAAAACATAACCACAGCCGCAATCATAATTTAAATCCCTAATGTTAACGGTAAGAGCTCAATCCATCTCCTTAGTGTTTAAATTTAACTAGGTTGGTCTTTGTAATGTTTTAGCTCTCGTTTATATGTGATAAATGGGTATCCATCAAGACTTATCACTTGAGTATATTTTTTCCCCACACAAAGAATGGGGTGTAGGTGTGGGTGTTCTTGGGTTGAAGTATTTATTTAGCATTTTCTTGTTACATTTACTTTGATCATTGTTTTATATCTTTTCAATTATTTTGCCAAGAATCCTTTTAATGCTAGTTGTCTACGTGGAAATGTGGATAAAATTGTGTCACATGTAGATTGGTTGGATGCATATCTTGTGAATGATTTTTGGATCTTCTACTGTTTGCTTATGTTATATGAACAATGTAAGCCTAATACCCTTCTCTCCGGGCACTTGCTTGCCATCATGAACGAATACATGATTTTACGTAGGAGATTTTTTAATATTTTAAGAGGAGATAAACTTATAAAATTTTAAAGAAATAAAAATAGATTCTCAATGAAAATATACAAAAGGAATACTTAAAATATATGAGAATATGACATTTTCAAAATGCCGAAAACATCTCTCTATCCATCATGGGTTACAACTTATTTAAACTCATAATTTCTCTAGATATTAATAAAACTTAAGGTTATGTTAAAGATTTTCTAATCCAGATAGGAAAAAAATAAAACTTAAAAAAGAAATCCTACTTTAGCTCTAGCTATTTCAGGTGAAGGTATATTTTTTGAGAGAAAAGGCCAGAGAAATAGTGAACAGCTAAAAATCGTAAAATCGAACCGAATTGAAAAATGATTTTTATGCAATTCAGGTTTGATTTCTGTTTCAATTTCTAAATTCACGAAGTGTAATTAAATTCATATTTTATTAAAAAACTGATCCGAACCAAATACTCCCTTGTATCAATAGATACATGGACTGAAAAATTACAATAGGCTTTACTTTTAAGCTTTCACTAGAATGAGTGTATTTCATGCGAGCTTCAACGCTACAACTAAAACATGCAATGTTGGAGAAATGTGGAAGAGAAATAAATTTTGATGAGGGGAAGAGAATTATTAAAGTAAATTACACTTTCATTGTTTCATTAGTTACAATCCTTTATATAAAAGTTATAAGTGATTATTAGAATAATTATATTCATTCATCCTAATATATGCATTCACTAAATTCAAGCATTTCGTAACACCTTCAATTTTTCTAAAGGACTAAATATATAATTTTCTTTAAGTTGAAGACTAATTAGAAGATTATTAAAAGTTAAAGTCATGTGTAGTATAATTTTAGGAGATTAAGTGTTTAATTGGAAGAAAGGAAGTACATGGATTCTAAGAAAAAAATTAGGGAAGAGTTGAGTATTTATTAAACAATTTACCCAAATACTTTATGGATATTTACACAAACAATGAACATGAACCATTATTTTTCATATTTTCCCCGCAAGTTGACTCCATTGATGAAGGTAAGAGAGCCTCTCCCTTCTTTTTCAAATTTCTTCCATTTGTATATGGAATTTTACTTCAATCAAGAAATAGAAAATTATCCTCATCTTATTTCCTTTAATTTGAGATGAAGAAAGAAGATTTTGAATGTGTTTTTGTAACACCTCAAATTTGATTTTAAAATATCATCGAATTTATAAGAGCTACGTTAGATCATCGAATTTATAAGAACTACGTTAGATCATCGAAGTGACCTTAAATTTTGTAAACTCTAATGTCACATAGAGACGGTAACGGGTTAGATCAGATCAATTTTTTGACGGCTCTGACTCCAACCTGAGAAAGTAAAATCATAAATTGATTCCGACCTAACTTCGATTTTATTATTATTTAACCCGATTGATCCCGACTCCAAAAATAAAACATCAACCTGAATTCAATCAAACCTGATCGACCAAACAAATACAATTGAAAATAAATTAAAAATAAATTAAAAAATCGTTAACACCGCCGTTTTCTCATTTTTTTAGTATCAATTCATCAAAAAAATACAATTATACACTAAATCCCTAAACTAAATATTTTTGTTTTTTAATTTAGTTAAACATCTACCATAATGTCTTCATTTTTGTCTTCACATGTAAAAAAAAGTAAACTTAGCTTTTACAACAGAAAACAATTACAATACAAATTAATCATGATTTTTACAACATATACTCAAAGTAAAAAGAAACAATAAACAAAAATAGATATTACAAAGAAATATAGATAAAAAATCTAAAAAAAAAGGAAAAAGAAAAATAATTAATAAATTAAAAAACCCAAATTTTTGAATCAAATAGCTCTAAAAGTTAAAATAAAATTGAACAAAAGAAAAAGGAGCAATTTTTTTTTGAAAAAGATAACATTTGATCATCCAGATAAAGAAACAAGAAAAAGTGAAAAATTATTGACATTTCAATATTTGAATGGAAAGAGAGAATACGAGGAAAGAAAAAGAAATAAATTGAGAAAAATATTAAAAGTTGCGACAGAAAAGAAGGAAAATGAAATGAGAGAAACCTTAAAGCATTATATATATAGATGACATTTTTGTAAATAACTTAAACTATGTAATAAAACTAAAAATATATGAGTCGGGTAAGAGATTCTTAACCCTAAATCCGTCCCCGACTCAAAGTAAAAAAATTATTCAATAAATCCGACTTGATTCGACCAGAACCTAAAATTTAAAAGAAATCATTTGCTCCAATCAGGTCGAGACTCGTTGGAGCCCGATCAGATTGCCATCCATAATGCCACAACTTATGTAATGGTTAGGTACAAAAACCAAATTAAAAAGATGGATGAAAATGAGGAAGTTAGGAGTTGGATCGGGTTATTAGAAGAATTTGTATTTTTAAAAGGAGCCCGAACTTAAAAGCCCAAAGGAGTGAAAGGTAGAAATGTGGAGATGTGAGGACTAATAAGGGAAATAATCCCTTAAGTAGATTTTTCCAACTTTTGGGAATATAAACTACAAAACTTAAGGAAAGAGAGCTAACATTTTCCTTTCTTCTGTAACTTTCCTTTGAGTTCATTTACTCTAATAAAGACTTTTAATGCTCAAGATTTCTAAGCAAGAGAAAGAGGTTGGAGGATCATCTAATCCAAAAGGCAAGGAGAAGGTTTAAGGTGGTAAAAGGGATGAGCTTAAATCAATAACCATTTTGTTAGAGGTAATGAACTCTTGTTCTTTGTGTTTCATGTGTTATAATTTTGTAAAATGTGTAAAATACATACCTTTAATGAGTTAAGCATGGATGGAAGGGATTGTGAGACCATAACAACATTCAAGCCTTTTAAAAAGTGAAAATCTGGGTATGAGTACTGATACTGTACCCTGGAGATTTTTTTTTTAAAAATTGGGCAAAAATATCAGAGCGGTACAAATATCGTAGATCACAGTATCTATACTAGTGAGTGAGTACCAATATGAAAGTTGCTAGTACCGATACCTCATAAAAAGTTACAAATTTTAGGAATTCTGGAATGTCATTTTGGTATCATACTGGTAAGAGTACCAATACCCATCAAGCATAGTATTGATACTCACATAGGAGTACCAATATTGTTGTGCATTGAAGATGGAATTGTTAAGAAAGAGTTGATATTAAATGAATGGGAAAATTGAATATTTATGAGGTAATGAATCAAATAAAGATTAGAGGGAAAGTTAAAAGTAGATCAATAATATATATATAACCGTATGAATAACAATATTTATTCCGGGTGTCTCGCACGGGTACCCCGAAAGGTTAGAGTGACTCACACAGGAGCACCTAATCATATTTATTTTGGGTGTCTCGTACGAGTGCCCCGGAGGGTTAGATTGACTTGCACGAGAGCACCTAATAATAATTATTTCGGGTGTCTCACAAAGGAGCCCCGTAATGTAGAGACTCGCATGAGAGCACCTAATTATAAATATTCTAGGTGTCTCGCACGAGAGCCCCGAAGGGTTAGAGTGACATGCACAAGAGCACCTAATCATAATTATTTTTAGTGTATCACACGGGAACTTTGAGGAAATTTTATGTATAACTTGGAAGTGCTAATTACGAAGTCGGAATAATAATGAGGCTTATATTTTTATTTGCTTACAGAAATAATACCATATGAACCATATAGAACATTTGTTCATTACTGGGCAATGTTTCTGACTCTTTCAAATGTTTCCTTCTTAGGTTAGTAGAAGTAGATATCCGCTAGAAGAACTATTACTGTGGGAATCCCCGACGCCGTTACAGAGTACACCTTTAGATTATTTTGTTAAGCCTGTCATATCCTTGTATGTCTATTTGTATGAGTTTGAAGGTACTTTGCTTTGAATTGTATTAGGAGTAATGGAAGTTGAAGTATACTTTATTATGTAAAATGTTTGATTTGTGGATCTTTGTCTTTTAATGAAGTATTTTTTTTTTTATAAAAGTCTCAAATATTTTACATGATTGTTTGTATTTTATTTGGGTTCGTATACAAGTCTGTGCCGATCACGGTAAGGTGGCACCATGAACCTGTAGTGTGTTGGGTGTTATATTTATTGATATCAGAGCGTCAGATTGAATCGATCCTAAGATCATCTTCAATGTTGTCTTTAAATACATGGATACGAGCCCTAGAGTCAGATGTACGCTCATATATTTGGGATTCTGATGGTATTTTCCTTTGTCTTTATTATTGTAGAAGTATATAAAGAATGACAAGTGAACCTGATAGGAGCTAAGAGGTTCGCAATGAAAGCCAAGCATCCCTCTCAAATGACTTGGAAGATGAATTTATCCCTGATTCTAGGGAAGCGGGACACGAGGGAGACTCCAGGGTTGATAAAGTGGCGTATTTCCAAAACTTAAACGCAACCTTACGAAGAATAGTGAGGGCCATACCTAGAGCCAAACCTCCCCTCGTTGTCCCTCATTCGGTTCCAACGCTTGAAACACTAGTGGACGCCTCAGGTAATACAAAATCGTATAGTTTTTTTAGTCTAGTGAGGATGACCCTATAGTAGCAGATCAATGGATATGTGAAACTCAAAGAACCCTAAGACAATGACACTTGACTCTCATGGGTAATCTAGAATGTGCAGTCGCTCTTCTTATGGGGGACCCCATTGATTGATGGAGATGATTAAAATGACCCTTTTGCCTGAACAACTGACTTGAAAACTTTTCTTGAATGAGTTCCATCAAAAATATGTTGGGGAAGCTCATATGGATGATCTGAGACTTTAATTCTCACAATTGGTTCAGGGTGATCGAACAATATTAGAATATGAAAGAGACTTCCTTAGGCTGAGTCGGTATGCTCCAGAGCTAGTGTCAACAAAAGTCTTGAGGTGTCATAGATTTTTGGAAGGAATACATATAGATATCCACACTCAATTAGTAGTGGATCCTTCAAAGGTATTTTCTGAGCTATCTAGGCAAGTAAAGGCTATAGAACGAATAGTGAATATGAAAGCCACATCGTTGGGAGAGCCTGGTGTGGGCAGTAAGAGGATGTTAGATCCGTCAGGAGCCTCTTGATCATTAGCAAGGAGAGTTAAAAATTTTAAAAAGTCGAGGAATTTAGGTTTCACTTTGTCTAGAAGGTCAAGTCAGGTTCCATTTCGGATCAAAGGCAACACCAACTCTGTAACAAGTTCAATAGGGTCAGCTGGGGCTACTTTAATACCTAAATGTGACTTCTATAAAATAAGACACTCATGAGAGTATTGGTGGAAAAATCAAGGGTACTATGAATGTGGGTCTTTGTATCATGTTATCAGAGACTTCCCTAAGCTTGAAAGAGCCACGCTAGCCGGTTTTGGTAGAGCAGCAACATTTGGAAAATGAGGCAGGGGAACAAACAAAGGAGGCTAGTATTGTGTTAGGGTGATTAGAACAGGGTGCAGTGGGATCGATGGATCATGCGGACACCCGAGTGTCTACGTGATAGTATATTGTAAAAGCTTAGGAGGATTGTGAGTTGACTAATGTAATTTCATGTATATTTACAATATCTTATATACCAATAGTTTCTTTGATAGGCCCGAGTTCCTCACATTCATATATTAGCAGGGATGTCATAAAGGGAGGAGAGTTTCGGAAGGAGGGGTTAAAGGTAGGAGTTAGAGTATCTAGTCTATTAGGTTTAAATGTATTAGTAGATACAATGTATACTCATTATCCGATAGAGATCCAAGGATATGTTTGACCTAATGAAGCATTATAAAGAGTTTGACGTGATTTTGAGGATGAACTGGTTGTCAGAACATAATACAATCTTAAGGTGTAAGGTTAAACAACAGAAGCTTTGGAGACTTGAAGGGTCACAAGTAGTGGCAACTCGAAGAGAAAAGAAAGACTGTCTGATTAGTTTCATCTTTGATTAAAGAATTTGAGCCAGGATGGAGAAGTCTTTTTAGCGTACGTGTTAAATTTTGATGTACCGATCTCGATTTTGGGAAGTGTGCGAGTCGTAGAAGAATATCTTGACATATTTCTCTAGTAATTACCAGGCTTGGCTTCTGACCGAGAAATTGGGTTTAGAATTGAGGTATAACCAGGAACTTCGCCAGTGTCTATAGCCCCTACCGGATGGTGCCGAAAAAACTTCGGGAATTAAAGACTCAACTCTAGGAACTTCTAGATCGAGTGTATAACCTTGGTAAGCCCTGTGGTGTTTGTCAAGAAGAAGGATGATTCTTTGAATTTATGTATTGATTATCAGAAATTTAATAAGGCGATGATTAAAAAATAAGTACCTACTTCCTAGAATAGATGACCTTTTTATCAGTTCAGAGATGCACGTGTGTTCTCAAAAAATTGACTTGAGGTTATGATATTATCAATTGAAGATTAAAGAGATAGATATCTCAAAGACTACATTCAGAACAAGATATGGGCATTATGTATTTCTTGTGATGCCTTTTGGACTTACAAACGACTATGTGTCCTTCATGGATTTGATTAACCACGTTTTTAAACCCACCTAGATTAATTTATGGTGTTTTTATAGATGATATCTTAGTATATTCCAAATCGGAAAAAGAACATGAGAAACACTTTCGTATTGTACTTCAGACCCTTCATATTGTACTTCAGAACCTTCGAGAAAAAAAAATCTATAAAAATTTTAACAAATGTGAGTTTTGGTTATCCGAAGTGAATTTTTTTGGCACGTAGTCCCTGCGATAGGTATCCAAGTAAACCCATAACAAATCAAGGCAATACTTGAATGAGAGTCGCTGAAGAACATTACCAAAATTTGCTATTTTCTTGGCTTGGTTGGCTATTATCATTGTTTTGTCAAAGGATTTTAAATGATCGCAGCGCTGATAACTCGATTTCTTTAGAAAGGAATGCCTACCAAGTAGGGGATGGAACAACAAAGAAGCTTTGAAGAGTTAAAGAAACTTTTTGACGGAAGCCCCTATCTTAACCCAACCAAAACCAAGGAAGGATTTTTTACTTTACACAAACGCTTCTTTGAGTGGATTAAGATGTGTCGTCATGCAAGAAGGGAAGGTAATTTCTTATGCATCTCGACTGTTAAAGCCGTGTGAAAAGGAATTATCCCTCTTATGATTTGGAATTGGCTACATTTTGTGTTAAAAATCTAGGGATATTATTTATTTGGGAGAAATGCTATACATTCACCGATCATAAAAGTTTAAAATATCTCTTCACCTAGAATGAGTTAAATCTACGACAACAGTGGTGGATCGAGTTACTCAAGGACTATGATTGTGTCATTGAATATCATTCAGGAAAAGAAAATATAGTGGTCGATGACCTGAGTCGTAAGGAGCTATGTTTACTTTTGAGGAAAAATGGGGTTTAGTGGTTGAACTGAAAGCGGAACCTATGTTAATGCAAGAAGTGTGAGAAGCCTAATATCTAGATCGTAGACTGTAGACAAACTCCAACAAGTGAGACAGGGTGAAATTATAGGGTATGAAGAAAGAAATTATGAAACGTTGTACTTTAAAGGACGATTGTGTGTTCCAACTTGTCGCAATCGACCATTTGGGAGAAAAGTCGAATAGTTATGATGATGAGGGTTTTGAAATTATTTTTAAATAAAATGTTGAGAGTCTCCACCAATCATTTTTAAGGTGCGATTGGAACACTTAAAATTGATAAATTTAATAAAAAATAATTTTATAAAAAATACCATATTTTGGTTTGCGAAAACTAGAAATTAGATTCGGGAGTCGATTACGCATGGTAAATGATTAGCACCCCACAATGCCCATAAATTGGTACCTAGTCGATTACCCTAATTTTTAAAATTGAAAATTTTTAGAGTTCGAGATTTTATTTAATTTAAAATTCATAATATATGCAAATTTTGTAGAAGGATGTTGGTTTACTAACATGGTTTGGGCCACTGTTTGTGTAATTGATTAATGGGTTTTACGTAATATTTGGGTTTGTAATGGGGTTAATTGTAATGGCTGAGTATTTATTTTTTGGACTTGGAATCTTAAACTTGAATGATGTAAATGGAAACTAATTGGCTTAAGATGTATTTGTAAATGGACTATGATTTTGAATTTAAACTTGAAATTCACTTGTTGTTATCTGCCAATCCATACACGTAATTGGATCCCAAGCGATACCCAATCTCCAATCCATACACGTAATTGGATCCCAAGCAATTCCTAATCTTACTCATTTGCATAAGAGATCTTCCCAAAATTTAGTATGGCAATCTTGAACTTGTGAATGTTTGCAACGAATCAACCGAATTTTTGAACTCTGATAAGTCATTAATCAACAACTTCACCCACTCATATGACACAAAATCTTTTAATTACCTCGAATTTAATCTTGAGCAACCTAGAAAAAATTAGGGCATGACAAAATTGAAGAGCAATTGAAGAGAAAGATTTTACAAGAGGCCCATAATAGTATATTTTTCATACACCCAATAAGCAACATAATGTATCAAGAACCGAGGCAATTTTATTGGTGGTCGGGAATGAAAAAAGAAATGTCCAAATTTGTAGCCAAGTGTTTTGTGTGCCAACAAGTTAAAGCTGAACATCAAGTGTCTTTTGGCATTCTACAACCAATTCATATTCTACAATGGAAATGGGATAGGTTCACAATAGATTTCGTCATTGGGTTACCTATGAATTGGTGAAAACATAATTCAATATGGGTGATTATGGATCAATTAACAAAGTCTGCCCAATTTCTTTCAGTATGAATGGATTATTCTATGGAAAGGCTGGCTCAGCTATATATTGATGAAATTGTGAGATTACATGGGGTAGCTTCCTCTATTATTTTAGATAGGGATTCTTAATTACTTCAAGGTTTTGGAAGTAGTTTCACGAGGCCTTAGGAACCAAGCTACATTTCAATATTGCATTTTATCCCCAAACTAATGGACAATCTGAAAGAGTTATTCAGACATTGGAGGACATGCTTAAATATTGAATTATTGATTTTGAGAGAAGTTGGGAGAACTATTTACCATTGGTAGAATTCACATACAATAACATGTATCAAACGAGTATTTAAATGGCTCTATATGAAGCGTTATATTGAAGGAAGTGCATGACACCGTTATGTTGGACGAAATTGCACGAAAGAAAACTTGTAGATCGAGATTTGATTCATGCAACAGATGAAAAATTTAGAATAATCCAAGATAGGCTAAAAGCAAACTTTGATCGGAAAAAGTTTTATGCGGATCTCAAGCGTAAGGATACATAAGTTTAGGTTGGGGATAAGGTATTCTTGAAAGTGTCTCCATGGAACAAAATAATAACCTTTGGTCGTAAAGGATAATTGAGACCTAGGTTTATTAGACCACACAAGGTCCTAGAACGAATCAGACAGATGGAATATTATTTGGATTTGCTATCAGAATTAGATTGAGTTCAAAATATTTTCTATGTATCCATGCTAAGGACATATCAATCAGATCACACTCATGTCATACCTTTAGAGCAGATTGAGGTACACACCGATCTAACTTATGAAGAACATCTACAGATTCTAGCTTGCGAGGTTAAATAACTAAAAAATAAGTGTATACCACTTGTTAAAGTATTATGGAGGAATCATGGAGTAGAAAAGGCCATGTGATAACCAGAGGAGACGATGTAGCTACAATACCCACATCTATTTACCTCGAGTAAATTTTGAGGATGAAATTTTAAATTAGTGGGGGAGAATTGTATTGACTGGGTACAAAAACACTTTAAAAAGTTGGATGAAAATAAGGAAGTTGGGAGCTGGGTTGGGTTATTAGAAGAATGTGTATTTTTAAAAGGGTCCCAAACTTATAAGCAGAAAGGAGGAGTGAAAGGTAGAAATTTAGAGATGCGAGGAATAATAAAAGAAATAACCCCTTAAGTAGATTTTCCCAAATTTTGGGAATATAAACATTAATACTTTAGGAAAAGGTATGTAATACCCCGAAATTCTGAAAACTAACCAAAATGAAAATTTTGAAAGTTTTGAGGCTAAAGTGTAAACTTTGGAAAAGTTTAGGGACCAAAGTACAATTTTTAAAATTTATGTATTTTGATCCCGTAAATGATTAGTTTACCCCAAGAATGATATTTTCTAGTGTTTCATATTTTTAATCCGAAATTTGTATTAAAAGTTATAAAGTGATAAAGACGAGGAAAAATACGAATAATCAGATCGAATCAGATTTTTGAAATATTTCGAAGGGTGATAGAGAAAGGGTAATAATGTCATTAAAATGTTTCAAATTGAAAGAATTTAACACCAACCATTTGATTTAAATTGATTTTTCACGTTAAACCAAGGGCGTTTGATGAAAATGGCAAGATTGTAATTTTAGAAAAGTACAAAAACAAAGTTGGACGTTATTAATGCCTAGTTTTATTTTTGACCGTAGATGAGAACTTTTGACATGTGGAGACATGTGTATGCATGAGAAACATGAGAATATAAGGGCAAAATAGTCATTTGATATTAAAATGAAATTTTAATTTATTTTAATCATTAAAATGACAAATGACGTATGATATTTATAAAGAATTTTCATGAAATCATCTTCCCCATTTCTCCATTTTCGTGCACTCTAACAAGGTGTTAGAAAAATATTTCTTTTTTGATTTTCAAGCCAAATTGTTAGGTTTTCTTTATGAAAGCATGTAATAGGAAATTAACCTCCATAAAATTATCTATTTTTTGGTGTAATTTGTTCATGATTTCATTGCTTAAATCCTTAGTTTCATGAATATGGTGGATGATGGGGAGGTTAGGTTTTCATGTTTTAAGATTTAATTAAGAAGAAGTTGATGTTGTTGAATCAATTCCATGCTTGAAAGTTGATTAAAAACCATTAGAAATGGTATTTAAAGCATTTGAAAATGTTAGAAATTTTGTATAAAATTGAATTTGATTCGGAAATGATTGTAGATGCATGGAAATGATGTCTAGAGGTTGAATTCATGCTTGAATCAAAATGAAAATCATAGAAATTGAAACCCTAAATATTCAACCATTAAGGGAAAATTATGGAAAATTTTCCCTAAGGTTAGAAATGATGTTTGAATGATTATACATGCTTTATAATGTTGATTGGACCAATTTGGAAACTTGTAAAGGTTAGGGGACCAATAGACAAAGTGTAGGAAATGTGGATATGAAATGGAAATTGGTATGAAGTTGATGTATAAGGTTTAAATTCATTGTTGGATACTTAATTATGTTATTAGATGCTTGAATTTGAAGTTAAATGGAAAGGAGCCATTTTGAATAAATTAGAAATATTGAGATGAATTCTAAAAGAATTCATTTTAATGGTTAGATTGTGAAAATTGAAGTGATGAATAGAAATAGTAAAGGACTTGAAATGCTATTTTGAAGTATTAAGGTCAACATTGATGTTGTGAAGTGGAATTAATATCAAATAAGTATCGAAATTTTTTTAAGGAATTTATTTCCAATTGTACGCCTATGTTAGTAAGATACTAACATGTACTTTGAAATTTATATGTTTTGTAAATGATATTTGTATAGTTCGTGATCGAAATCAAGAACAAAGCAAGCTAAAAGCTAAAGAAAAAGTGAAAAAGTGAGGCTTATATCTTTAAATAAAGTGTGCAAGCTAAGGATACCATGTGAGTGGATTTTTACCTATAATCTTATATATGATATGAAGAAGACTTGCGATGAGTCAACCTTGAATGATTTGAAAAAAGGGTTTTTGAATCATATTTTGATATCTTTTCACGTTGGTTTATCAAATGGTATTTGAATGTTTCAGGTATGAACAGCACAATGCACTAATTTATGATACATGTTATATGTTAGTATCTATGGATAGTTCTGATAAATAGATGATATATGATTTTGATAAAAGTCTATTGTATGTGCATTGAGAGTTATATGTACAATTGGAATGTCGTAGAGGTAGAGTATCATTAGTTGCATTATGCACATAGTAAGTAAATTTGGTACTATTTTGCGCAGCTACAGTGAGTACATGGTAAGTGGATTTGGTACCATAGTATTCTCGAATATCGATACATGATGATGTGTTCTACAACACTTGTATATTTTCTTGGCACTGAAAGTGCAATATGTGGATACTAGTGTCTCATGTACCATGCATTTTCATCTATCATATATTGGGATAGGGTTTATAAGAAAAATGAAAAGTACATTTTAATTTGTTCGTTGAAAGTAAATCTTTCATTAAATACTCTAATTGGAATAAAATACCTTACATATGAGAAACGATTTTTTATAGGTTATATGATGAAAGAATGACTTTAATAATTCAAGTTTTATATGTTCATATATTTTTATATGATAATTATAGTAATTTGATTATTATGAAATTTTTATACATTGGAAATGCCTTACTTTACTTTATAAATTTGTCACTAAGTGTATACTTAGTATGTGATGATTTCCACACGTAGGAAAAGGATATCAAGTGGAGTAAGGAGTTTAGACTGTCATCACTTATTGAATACTATTTATCAATATCAATAATAACATCCTACTATTATAAATAATTTTCAAGTTGGCATGTATACGTGTATAACTGTTAAAATATTATATTTTGATTTCACACGATTAAAATTTTCAAAATTTATGTTAAATTTAATATTTTTAAAGAAACAAAATTTTCGAACAAGATATGTTTTAAATGTTTAATGTGACATCTCTAGTTTGTATTCGAGTACGAATATGAGAAATGAGTGTTACATGGAGCTAATATTTTCCTTTTTTTCCAAAACTTTCCTTTGAGTTCTTTTGCTCAAATCAAGACTTTCAAGGTTCAAGATTTCTAAGCAAGAGAAAGAGGTTGGTGGATCATCTAATATAAAAGGCAAGCAGAAGGTTTAAGGTGTTGAAAGGGAGGAGCTTAAATCAATAACCATTTTGTTAGAGGTAATGAATTCTTGTTCTTTGGGTTTCATGTGTAATAATTTGGTAAAATGTTACGTTTCATGAGTTAAACATGGATGGAAGGGATTCTGAGTCCCTGATAACATTTTAAGCCTTTTAAAAGTGAAAATCTAGGTATGAGTACAATAATTATTAGAAAAGTATCGATACCTTAGAGATTTCTAAAAAATTTTGGGCGAAAATATCAGAGCGGTATCGATACCGTAGATCACAATGTCAATACCAGTGCGAGAGTATCGATACCAAAACTGCCAGTATTCATATCTTATAGAAAGTTACAAATTTTAGGAGTTCTACAATGCCATCGATACCCATCAAGTGTAGTATCGATACTCCTAGAGAATTACCATGTTAATAATCATATTTATTTCGGGTGTCTCACACACAAGCCATTAAGACTCATAGTGACTCAAATGGAGCACCTAATCATATTTATTCTGGGTGTCTCGCACGGGAGCCTCGAATGGTTAGAGTGACTCGTATTGGAGTACCTAATTGTAATTATTTCGATTGTCTCGCACGAGAGCTTCTATGGGTTAGAGTGGCTCGTACGGGAGCACCTAATCATAAATATTATGGGTGTCTCGCACTGGAGCCTCAAAGGGTTAGTGTGACTCGCATGGGAGCACCTAATCAAAATTATTCCCAATGTCTCTCACGAGAGGCCCAAAAGAATTTTCATGTATAACTTGGAAGTACTAATTACGAAGTCAGAACAATAATGAGGCTTATATTTTTATTTGCTTACAGAAATTATACCATATGAACCATATAGAACATTTGTTCATTACTGGGAATTGTGGAATCACCGACGTCGTTACAGAGTACACGTCTAGATTCTTTTGTTGGGTATGTTGTATCCATGTATGTTTTTTTTGTATGAGTCTAAAGGTACTCTGCTTTGAATTATATGAGGAGTAATGGAAATTGAAGTCTACTTTATTATATAAAATGTTTGATTTATGGAGCTATGTCTTTTGACGAAGTAAAATTTTGTAAGTCTCAAATACTTCACATGATTATTTTTCTTTTATTTGGTTTCTTTCGTATACAAGTCTGCGCTGATCACGATAAAGTGGCACCATGAACCCATAGTGGGTTGGTTATTACAACTTACTCAAATTTAAAACAACCATACAAAAATAAGAAAACATAAAAATTAGAGAACCAGAGGTATATGATTTGAAAAACAATATATAAATAAATTATGTACAACACGACTCAATAATGCCTTAGCCTCTATATGTCCACTAGAGAACTCAACAATGTAATTTGATCATTCCAATAATACTCTTCCGATGATATCGTTGTCTCACTGTGGTTCTCAAAACATGTAGCCTTTGAATGAAAATATTTCGAACACTAAGCTAAAAACGCCTAGCGGTACAAACCTACTCCACTATATTTCATGTGTAACACCTTGAAAACTAGTCTCAAATTTTTCTAAAGTTCGATGATTGGAAAATTACTTATCAATATGTTACTTTGATATCTAGTATTTTGATAATTGATTGATTTTTTTTATATGGATTATGGAATAATTTATTTTTGGATTAGGATTAGTGACTAAAGTGAAATAAATGAAGAATCTGGAGACTTTAGTTAAAAGGTGAAACTTAGGTGCCAAAGTGTAAATAAGGGGAATACTAAATGGATAAGGATTAATTTGACCTTGATGATATTTAAGAGGTGAGAAGATGAGGAACTAAAGTTCTAGTTTTACCATTTTTAAGTTGGTGAAAAACTTACTAGCTTGTTATATCTTACGTTTTGATCCCATAAGAGATTTTCTTAAGTTTTCTTTAATTTTTCTAATTTAGTAAAACCCATTTGAGAGGGTTTCCTCAAATGGTTATTAAAGGAAACATCACAACCTTAAGAAAACTTCATAGTTACTTTTGAAGCTTTTAAATCTTAAATATTCTCTCTGAAAATTAATTTTTTTCTCTCATCCATATTAGAAAGTAAATATATTTTTGGAACCCCTAAATTATAGGCTTTCATTGGTAATGTTAATTTAAGTTTCTGGTAAGTTGATTCTAAACCTTAAATGAAGTCACATTAGGGCTTGTGACAAAATTGCAAGATTTTGCTTAGTTTGATCATTTGAGGTTCAGATTTTAATTGATTAAGTAAATGATAACTTTGATAAGTAAATGTGGTCTTCGGTGTTGTTATGCTATGATCATTGGTAATTTATGATGATGTCTAAGATGATTCTAGCAGAACCCAAAATACATGGCTTTACATATGTGTATTGAGCCCTATGAGCTTAAAATTGGTATAGATAAGATATGTTGTATTCTTATTGTGTCCATGGTTATCTTGTCGATTTAGGGATACAATTAACATGCTATAGAATCTACAACGCTTGTACAAATATGATCTTATCAGTGACAGAGGGATGATTTGGTTAGACTTATGCCCTTGGTAGTGATGGAGGAATTAACCACCATTATATTCTATTTGTACCATTGGCAGTGACGTAGAAATTCATGTATCCATAATTTGAAAGAGTACCATCACACATATATTTAATGTTATTAATATATTGTCACACATGTCTATTGATATGTTTATTTTTAAAGATGTCAAACTTGCTATGTTATTATCATGATAACCATATTGTCATCAAAAGTATTTTTATGTTTATGGTTACCTCACTAAGCTTTATAAGTTTATTTTATATGTTTGATGATTTCAAGACATCACACATCTTAGTGGATCGAGATTGCAATAAGTCATCAATATCATTTTTTAGTATAAAGATCTTTTCTAAAAACTCCTAGTATGGTATTTATGTAAATCTACAGGTATCTTGATGTATTTTAGTCATGTATGTGATATTTTGATACTCTTTGATATATTACTTGATGACATGATGTTGTTAGTATGCTTAGATGTTTATGTTGACATATTGCATAAATTTAAAACATAGTTATTATAAACAAAATAGTAATTATGCTATTTTGGTCCAAGCATGCCTATGATGTATGCACTTGATGGAACTTGGATGAAATTAATTTTATGATAAATTATTGGTATGACGTTATATATGCTACATATAGTCTATACTAAATTTGGTGCAAGTTGACGTATCTTTGAATTGTCATTTTAATAATTTAGTGTATATGATGTTGGTACCAAAATATGGACTATGAATATTGTAGGATTAATATGGAATTTTTTAGGTTAATTTTGATATTATTACTGACATAGGGTATTGGTACTACACCAGTGATAAGGATATCAAATGTTTAGCTATCGATACTTATTAGAGGGGTTTGAATCTTAAACCATGATTTTGTATCGATACCATATTTAGCTTCAAAGTTTTAAAAATAATTCAATTTTGATATCATTATCGATATTGAAGGAACAATATTAATACTAATAATGATTAAACTTTAAGATTTTTTAATTTAGTCCTTTTATGATTAAGGATGCTCATGGATTGTTTTCATAGTATGTTGATTAATTTAGATTGGTCCAAATGCATGAGAATGAGCCTGTAATGATAATTTAGTATAAAATTTATAAATTGATTAATTAAACATTCAATAATCAAATTAGGTTAAAAGTTATAATTTTTTATTAGTTGTGTAACATCATTGATTCAGTTTCTAACCAAATTAGGTTGAGGATGTTACATCATGAATTTTATTAAAAAAAACATCTTAACTCGTTACAAACTCATCAACTTTCATCATTTACTCTTATAATCTTTAATATTATCAGCATAGTTCATTATACTTACTCAAAGTCTAGACCATAGCCCGTCTCAAATCATCAAATTATCTTTTTGAATTTTATCATGTTCAGATTTGTGGTATTTATAATAATTACTTAGGTGGTGTTTGTTTTTACTGTTTAAGGTCTTCAAAGCTTTTATGTCTGCGCCGCGCAGACTACGCCCAGACATTGAGCTTCGCAGACCGTTTGTTTTTTAGAAGACAGAAGCTCTTATAACGTCTGCGCCTCCTCTTCTTGGCTCAGACGTGGACTTATGTCTTCAAAGCTCTTCTAACCTCTTCAAAGAACCATTTTTGCTATTAATTTTTTAAAAATTATAAAATGTCATTAAATTTAATGAATTATTACAAAATAGTCACTATAATGTTGTAATAAATTATAAAAGTTCGATAATATAATAATTATTTTATAGTATTTAGATAAATTTATTAATAATTTTATAATCTTTTAATAAATTTAATAAGCATTTTATAATTTTTTAAACTTTATTGAGGAAAATGATCATTTGTATAACTCAACAATATCTAATATACTTTATTTGAAAAAATATATTAAACTTAGTAAAAAATTATTATACAATTAAACTTAGTAAACTTTTTTTTGTATATAAACTTAGAAAATCACGGGGACATATAATAATTAGCATTAAAAGACAAAATAAATGTTTTAATAAAAAATATTCACACTATTAAAAAAATCTAATTCTTATCATTTAATTATGGTAAAGTACGAAAGTCCCTTTATACAGAATACATAAATAAAAAATAATAATATATTTTTTCTAAGTAGAAATTTACTAATTGATGTATATTATATGGAGTATATATTATATATATTTTTTGATGTTACTAGAATCGGATTGTACCACTTGAATAAATTAAGATGATTTAAATGATAATATAAAATCGAGTATTGATATATTTGTGAATCGATAATAATTGAGAATTAAAATATAATTTTTTTAACAATTACTTAAACCGAAACAACAGATTGAATTAAAATCAAATTGATTTCATTATCGATTGATTTAATAATAATTTTTAAAATGATATATAATATTAAAACCAAAATCTAATAGTCCGTAGATGTAATAATGTATAATAATAAAATTCATATAATATTTATTTAATATATTTTTTCAAATAAAGTATATTAGATATCGTTGAGTTATATACAAATGATCATTTTCGTCAATAAAGTTTAAAAAATTATAAAATACTTATTAAATTTATTAAAAGATTATAAAATTATTAATAAATTTATCTAAATACTATAAAATAATTATTATATTATCGAACATTTATAATTTATTACAACATTATAGTGACTATTTTTGTAATAATTCATTAAATTTAATGACATTTTATAATTTTTAAAAAATTAATAGCAAAAATGGTTATTTTAGTATAGTTTAAAAAATCAGTTTATTTATATTTCAGTTTATTTTAGCAGTCTGTAGACGTTAAAAAATAATCAGTCTTCTTCTTGCAGACTGTAGACTTTTGGTCCACCTCTTCTACTGCGATGCTTGCAGATATCGTCCGCAGACTGTAAACCTTTTATCTCTGCAAAAACAAACACCACCTTAGTCTAGGATATACTTCTATTTCATTAAAGTGATTCCTATCAGGATAGTTTTATAACTAACTATCCATAAGGTAGTTACTTTATCTGAAATATTATGTTTAAATTCTATCAGCAACATGTGTAAGTACATCATGCATACAATCATTAATAACAAGAATGTGTAAATTATGCATGAGAACATCAACATTTTCATGTCATCATGTCATAATTTTAAATTAATCATCGTGAAACATCATTTAGTATGCCCAAAGTAAACTCTAATAGGGTCCATCTAAGTGATTAGAGCCATTAACTTACACTGATACATAATTGCTATGCTATGATGGATCAACCCGTAAGTCTAAATGCATAAAAGTGTCATGAACCTTTAGGTCCAAACGTACCAAAGTGTCAATACCATCATAGAATCACTTCACTATGGTGAATGATCCAGAGGGATCAAGAAGTAACTGTTCGACCTTAGGCATGTCATTGTACCAAACAACCTTTAATTAATTTACTTGGGTAGCGATAACACCATGAACATTTATCTTACCATGTGCTTTGGTTACTAGTTAAAAAATGATTTTTGTCTCTTACATTATTCATCCTTTCAATTTTAGTCCCTTTATAACACCTCATACCCAATCACAAAGAATAACTCAGATACCTAAGCATATATTAGATTTCGAACTTGTCGGACAGAACAAAAACCCTAAGCATGTGTACTATTCATAAGCATTTAAATTAAAAATACATCATGCAATACATGACAACGGATTAACAAATAAAAAATTTAACATCATTAAACAACTGAAGCATTACAAGGTAAACGCTATTAACTAAACATGGGTAATTCAATCATTTCACACCATCAAGTAATTCAAGCCTGAATTACCATTTTGAACTCACCAATATTCATTATTAACTATTAATTAGTGACATGAAAATTTACATATTAATCAGACACCAAATAGGGACCTAATTGAACATGCTTTTCCAAGAACTAAAACAAAAATAATTGAAAAGTTACATAGGAACAAAAAAATTTGCAATTGACACTTTCATTATGTAATTCGATTTATTAAAGTGTGGCACAAAAACTCTCATAAAATTTCAAGTTAAGGTATAATATTAGTTAGCAATTTAATTTCTGGATCGTTTTAAACTTATCCCAACATCCTAGAGTCAAACTAAGACTTAGGGATACTTAGGACCTTTAATGAATGTAATTTTACCATTTTTCATCGAGCAAACAACGAAGGGATTGATCCTTTTTCACAAGGGATCGTTCCTTTGCATTACAGTAAGTTTGGGATCGATCCATTGAGCAAGGAATTGATCCTTTTGATAAGGGATCGATCCTTTTTTAAGGAAAAGTGTAAAATTCTCAAGAACATGCATAAATGAGCCACCAAACTTCCACATGATCAATCCTAGGGACTAGAAACATGCTTGGACATTCTCATACCACATCATACATGTCAGAATACATTTGTGACATGCTTTATAACACAATTCAATACTTTATACAAGGATCTATCATCAAAAGTCAAATATTGCATAAAAGTTCACTTTTGGCACAAGTCACCTAGTCAAATTATGTATTTTGAGTCATTTCATGCATCCTATGAGTCTAACATATTTAGTACACTTAGTGTCACTTGTCTAAGCACACAAAACACTTCTTTAAGTCATAGATCAACATTCGACTAACATAACATTCAAACTACGCATTCATATTAATTTAACATCCTAAAAAAAATCAATCCAAACAACATGCTTTATTACAAATCTAAGAGTCCAATTAACATGCCACATTTATTACAAGTTCAACAATTTAAAAATCTCCTAAGTCCCCAATGGTTCATACCGGATGCTTGTCCCTTGCCTTCGACTTACTAGTCCTCTGAAAAAGTATTAAACAATATGTGTGAGTTGAAAGCCCAATGAATAGCTAACGTTCTAAGAGATGCTCATTTCAAAGCTAAAGGAAAGCTCCTACATGCATTCACTTATTACTTTTTTTTACCTCAACATTCATGCCATCATGTCATACTTCATTGTATATTATAATCATCCTTACTTTATCACATACTTGCAGCAACACACATACACTCATGCACCATTACCTCGTTGGCATTGTCACACAAATAAACACAATATTTATCATTTAAAGATCAATAACCTTTTTTAAAACACAACTCACTCATTGGATAAACGAACTCCATAAAAATACCTTTTATTTATGAACTCACTTATGTCAAAAACCACGACTTTCGAAGTAAACTCAATGAACCAACCTCACCACGTATTCTTCTTGGAGCATTACTCAACGCACCAACCTTGCCCCGTATAACCCTTTTTTCACATACATATAGAAAACCATATAGTAATCTATTCTAGGCATGTCTTTCATATACAAAGGTCACATCAAGAACAAATAACCAATTAATCCAAGTTCATCAAAAGTGGTTATCAAATGATAAAGCTCTTATGGAAAACAAGTTGCTCACTCATCCATGCACATATTCACACACACACACACACTTTCAAAATATGCTTTCAAAACCACTATTTCTCACTTGCAACACATATACAATACACATACTATATTCACATTTCATTTCACATTCCATAGCAATCACCTGCAATAATATAAGTTCACTTATACTAGAGTTCAAACTAAGAAAATTACTCAAAAATACACATTCTTTTACATTTGAATATGTTCATCCTCTAAGAATGGAAGCCATTCACCTTCGTTGTCCACTAATCGAAATCGCTTCCAAACACTTAGCATACGTTCACCAAAACACGATGCACCAATTTTACTTAATTATCAACACGTTAAATACCTTGGAAAGAAAAACAAAACATCAAGAACTTATCCAAAATAGAGAAGAATTTTCTTTTTCCAAAACAGAGTGAAAGAACCGAAATTACCAAAAAACTTACCGAAACAACTCTCTAAGCCTTCAATCCAATCGACACTACTTCTCCCCAATAAGAGTTGATCAAGAGCTACTAATATCAATAACAAAACTCAACCAGAAACCTAAAAAATGACAACAATCAACACTAATTCCTGGATTTCCAAAAAACATCAAAATAAGCTTGTTTTGAAGAATTCCATATCGAATTCAAATGCAATTAGAAAATTGATTTAGTATGATAATAATATCATCATAAACACCTTAATCTTCGCATGAAAACCTTAAAAACCGATAAAGAAAAATAGCATATTAAATACCTCTAAAAATCAAGTTTATTTCATAAAACTCCTCATTAATAGAATTGGTTAATTAAGATCATCAAAACATTAGATCATTAATCATTGAAGCACAAAATGAACCAAGGAAAAGAGAATTACCTTGCTGGAAAAAGAAGATGAAGAGATGAAGATCAACAATGACAACACCAAGAAATAAGAGAGAAAAATGACAAGTAAAAAGAAATTAAACAATCTTGATTGAAGAGAAAAGATAAAGATGAATTGAGTAAAAATCAACAACAAATGAATAGAAATGAGGAATCATATTTTAGGACACGAAAGAGTTTTTGGGAGAAATTTGGAGAGAATTACAATAATGTTTGGATGAGAGAATGAAAAGACTAGTTAATGAAATTAGGAATTAAAATGAGAAGGAATTTAGGAGAATGAATCTAGCTAGGAAAATGACAAAAGGGAAATGAAAATTAAAGTTAGAGTTCAAGGGAAGATCTATAACACAAGCCTTGGTAAAACTAGTTTCACAGGTTTTGATTAGTGATCCTTTTACAATTTAGGCATAAAATCCGCATTTTTAACTTATTCAATTTAGTAACTTAATAAACATTTATTTTATTAATATTAAAAATCATATTTAACATTTTAAAAATCATGTAAACACCTAATATTAATATTTATAAATGTTAAAACCAAAAATATCATTTTATTGGAAATCTCGAAAACCACTCGATTACTAACACGAACTACTGGCCCGGAATTTAGGACGTTACACCTTCGATCATTAAATCTCGTTAACCCATTAACAAAAATCATAGTTGACAATTAAAAAGTAAAAATTTTCACATGTTTCTTCTTCTTCTTCTTCTTCTTCTTCTTCTTCTTCTTCTTCTTCTTCTTCTTCTTCTTTTCTTCTTCTTCTTCTTTCTTCTTTCTTCTTCTTCCTTCTTTCTTCTTCTTCTTCTTCTTCTTCTTCTTCTTCTTCTTCTTCTTCTCTTCTTCTTCTTCT